>NW_015387118.1:10487-65593 GCF_001527695.2 Protobothrops mucrosquamatus
GGTATTTATTTCATTTAAATACTTACTTAAAAGCCTCACAAATACAGAATTTAAGTCATGTATTTCCAGGACTTTTAACTGTAATTCTTCCAAAGCTGTAGTTGTGGAAGTTTATTGCCTCCATTCTAGACATCTTATCTACTTGACCTGGTGACTGATCTCTATTTCATTAATAACCATACCAATTGACTTCTGACTCTTGCCTACCTGCACTTGAGCAACTCTTCAACCATCTGCTACCTATTTTAAGCAAGAACCAGGAAATGCAGCAATGTGCAATTTATTGCCCCAAGCCATAATTTACAGACCACAATGAACTGGATTTTCACTTCATGGTAAACAAAAAATATATAAGTCATGTTGTGACTTAGCTTGATGTGTGAAGCAACCTTTGAATTTGGAAAAAGAGTAAAGGAATTGTGTCAGCTGACTACTGCTTTTCAGTGCCTAACCTAGTAGATAAAAGAAATGAACTTAGATGACCCCAAGCTGCGTTCACATATTGTGCTAAGTCATCTGAAGATGTCTAGGTGCAGTCACTTGATTGTGATTATGTGATATAGTTATTAATATCATGGCCTAATCCAATGTATAACAGAATAACAAAACTGGAAGGGAAGAGAGGTCCCCTAATCCAACCCTCTGCTCAACCAGAGCTTCTGAAGGCAAGCCATTCTGCCAGGAAGTTTCTCCTTAGTTCTAGGTTGCTTCTCTCTTTGATTAGTTTACATCTGTTGCCTCTTGTCCTGCCTTCAGGTGCTTTGGAGAATAGCTTGACTCCTCCTTCTTTGTGGCATAAGAACCAAGAGATAGTCTGATTGATCAGAACAACTCTGTTCAAAGTAAAAATGTTTGTGGCCGGTTGGTTGACAGGTCAGCTGGAGAGAGTGACATGTGCAATCCCACACATTTGGAGGGTATCCAGAGTCAGCACTTTGAGGAATCTATAAGAGTTTTGAATGGACTGGATTGAATCAATCTTTTTAATATATACATACTTGTAAATGATGCGCTAATGGAGTCATTTAAAAAAGTAGAATTCTTTACACGGTTTTCCAACTCCTGAGCTGTCATATTTGCCTCTTCGTCAAATCCAGTGATGAGCATAACTGTAGTCTTATATGTAACTGTAGCTTTATTTTTGTCTTCTACCTTATTCACCCTTAATCTGAAAGAGTAATTTCACACAGACCCAAGTATGTTAAGAAAGGTGGCTATTAAGAAAGGTGGCTATACAATAATTTCAGTATTGTAAGGACATTCTTTTAAGTTTACTATGGTTAAAGTCAAAGCAGTCGTTGTAAAGAAAATCTGCAAACTCTGGTCCCCAACCAGAGAGAGCTGAGTTGCAATGGGAAATGGAAATGGAACAGATACAGAATAATAGAGTTGGGAGGGACCTTGGAGGTCTTCTAGTCCAGCCCCCTGCTCAAGCAGGAGACCCTATACCATTTCAAACAAGTGGCTGGCCGCAGTCTCTTCTTAAAAGCCTCCCGTGATGGAATACCCAAGCTTGAGTATTCTGAGTGGGGGAAAAAAAGGTCCTTTATGCAAATAGCCAAGATAACAGTTACACATAAAAAAAAATATTTATAAAATATAACTGAAGGGAGGCTTCCAAACCAAGACTAATAAGGACTTGACATGCTAACTCAGAATACAAACTGACTGGAGCTTTGGAAGCAGAAAAGAAGATCGAAAGGAATATCCTGAAAAAAGGCAGGCTGCAACTCTTCACAAAAATCTTTTACAGGCAGTCCTCGCTTACCAACTACTTGTTCAGTAACCATTCAGAGCTCTGAATAATGAGACTTATGACCAGCCCTCAAAGCTGAGCCTGTTACAGTATCCCTGTGGTAACGTGATCACAATTCGGGCACTTGGCAACCAATGCCCAGTTCCAATAGTAGCAGCACCCTGTAGTCACATGATCACCATTTACAACCTTTCCAGCCAGCTTCTGACCAGCAAAGTCAATGGGGAAACTGGCAGAAAGTCATAAGTCACAGTCACGTGATAATGCACTTAATGACCACCGTGATTTGATTAACAACAGCAACTGGAACTGACAAACTGCCGTCATAAGGCACAGTCATGTGATGTTTCACTTTACAACTGCATCACTTACTGATGGAGATGCCAGTCCTAATTGCAGTGGGTAAGTGAGGACTCCTTGTACTTAAGAACTCAGCTGTTTTCCATTCATAGATACACAGATTACCTATTAAAATATGTACATATCAACAAAGCCACAACACTTACTTCACATTAAGAATGGTTATTTCCCGAAATGTATCATCAAATATCTGGCGAAACTGTAAAAGTTTAATACAAAGCAAGTAATAGTCAAATAGAGAATCAGGAATTTTTAAAAAAATGACTGGGAAAGGGAACACCTCAACAGATACAAAGATGAACTACAATACTTAACAAAGGAAATGTGAATAAACAAGGGTATGAGTTTGGATTAACCTATTATACTAAAACATGGTTTAATATTAAGAGGAAAACATACACTCTAGAGAGGAGTTCTGTTTTAGTCCAGCCATAGCTTCTCATATTGTCCAAATTTAACCAAACCTGGGATTAGTTTAACTACACATATTTAAGAGTGACCACAGTACAGTATTTGGACATAAGATTAAACTCACTTAAGACACCTTGATCTTTTGGATTGCCTTTGCAATTCTTCCAAAGAAGAATTGCAAAATTTAGTCATCAGAATTTAGTCTGGGCAAAGATGGTTTATTCCAAGTTATTACAATAATTGATCTAAAAGAATAGTCACTTTTAAAATGATGTTTCCANAAGTAGAATTCTTTACACGGTTTTCCAACTCCTCAACTGTCATATTTGCCTCTTCATCAAATCCAGTGATGAGCATAACTGTAGTCTTATATGTATCTGTAGCTTTATTTTTGTCTTCTACCTTATTCACCTCTAATCTGAAAGAGTAATTTCACACAGACCCAAGTATGTTAAGAAAGGTGGCTATTAATTCCAGTATTGTAAGGACATTCTTTTAAGTTTACTATGGTTAAAGTCAAAGCAGCCGTTGTAAAGAAAATCTGCAAACTCTGGTCCCCAACCAGAGAGAGCTGAGTTGCAATGGGAAATGGAGATGGAACAGATACAGAATAATAGAGTTGGGAGGGACCTTGGAGGTCTTCTAGTCCAACCCCCTGCTCAAGCAGGAGACCCTATACCATTTCAAACAAGTGCCTGGCCGCAGTCTCTCCTTAAAAGCCTCCCGTGATGGAATACCCAAGCTTGAGCATTCTGAGTGGGGGAAAAAAAGATCCTTTATGCAAATACCCAAGATAACAGTTACACATAAAAAAACATATTTATAAAATATAACTGAAGGGAGGCTTCCAAACCAAGACTAATAAGGACTTGGCATGCTAACTCAGAATACAAACTGACTGGAGCTTTGGAAGCAGAAAAGAAGATCGAAAGGAATATCCTGAAAAAAGGCAGGCTGCAACTCTTCACAAAAATCTTTTACAGGCAGTCCTCGCTTACCAACTACTTGTTCAGTAACCATTCAAAGCTCTGAATAATGAGACTTATGACCAGCCCTCAAAGCTGAGCCTGTCACAGTATCCCTGTGGTAACGTGATCACAATTCGGGCACTTGGCAGCCCAGTTCCAATGGTAGCAGCACCTGTAGTCACATGATCACCATTTGCAACCTTTCCAGCCAGCTTCTGACCAGCAAAGTCAATGGGGAAACTGGCAGAAAGTCATAAGTCACAGTCACATGATGACCATGTGATTTGCTTAACAACAGCAACTGGAACTGACAAACTGCCGTCATAAGGCACAGTCATGTGATGTTTCACTTTACAACTGCATCACTTACTGATGGAGATGCCAGTCCTAATTGCAGTGGGTAAGTGAGGACTCCTTGTACTTAAGAACTCAGCTGTTTTCCATTCATAGATACACAGAATACCTATTAAAATATGTACGTATCAACAAAGCCACAACACTTACTTCACATTAAGAATGGTTATTTCCCGAAACGTATCTTCAAATGTCTGGTCAAACTGTAAAAGTTTAATACAAAGCAAGTAATGGTCAAATAGAGAATCAGGAATTTTTTAAAAAATGACTGGGAAAGGGAACACCTCAACAGATACAAAGATGAACTACAATACTTAGCAAAGGAAATGTGAATAAACAAGGGTATGAGTTTGGATTAACCTATTATACTAAAACATGGTTTAATATTAAGAGGAAAACATACACTCTAGAGAGGAGTTCTGTTTTAGTCCAGCCATAGCTTCTCATATTGTCCAAATCTAACCAAACCTGGGATTAGTTTAACTACACATATTTAAGAGTGACCACAGTACAGTATTTGGACATAAGATTAAACTCACTTAAGACACCTTGATCTTTTGGATTGCCTTTGCAATTCTTCCAAAGAAGAATTGCAAAATTTAGTCATCAGAATTTAGTCTGGGCAAAGATGGTTTATTCCAAGATATTACAATAATTGATCTAAAAGAATATTCACTTTTAAAATGATGTTTCCATCTGAAATACGTGTATGGATAGATAATGATAAAGATGATAGATAGATAGGTAGGTAGATAGATAGATAGATAGATAGATAGATAGATAGATAGATAGATAGATAGATAGATAGATAGATAGATAGATAGATAGATAGATAGATAGATAGATAGATAGATAGATAGATAAGATATACCTGTAGATGATAGATAGGGGGAGAGAGAGAGAGAGAGAGAGAGAGAGAGAGAGAGAGAGAGAGAGAGAGAGAGAGAGAGGTATTTTCACAAAGCTCTGAATTGGCTCTCTTCTGGATAATTTTTATAACAGGTCTAGATTCACTGATGTCCTGCATGAAGTGATAGTAATATTTCTAGAGGTTTTCTTTTCCACTTAGATCAATCCATTCCTAGTGCTAATAACTGCTTATTTTAACCACATAGAAAAATGTTTGAAAACTGCTTATATTTTACAGAAATACCTGTATATTATTAATTTACATGTATAATCCATGTATTATTTTTATATTATAACAATATTTATATTAGTTTAAATTTTAAATTAAAAATTTTGTATTCATTAAATAAACGTGGGTTATTTGGGTTCAATATCAAATATTTAATATCATAGGAAACCCAAGTTTTAATAAATGAAGATATTAAAATAGAAATTGTGGATGTCATGAGTATGACAAAAACCATAATCAGAACTTTTTTTCTATATTATTCAGCGTAGTTATGAATGGGTACAAGACATGCATATCTGCATATATTTTGGGGAAGTAGAAAAGATGTCAGAAAAAGTAAACTTACAAAAGCAGTGAGCTTATCATATAATTCTTCATAATTTTGGCTTTTTGTATCTCCCATAGACTCATTATATGGGATATTCAGAATCACCTCTCCTGGGAATACCTTTCCTGAAATTACAGTAGTAATTACATAATTATACAATACCAGGACAATCAGCTGTTAATAACTTTTCATTATATAACCACATGCTTTGTTATGCCTAGCAGTAAAGAAATGTGAAACAGCAAAATGTCCAAATTCAGGTCTTCCGAGATTGCCTAGATTAGAAAGAGCATTGTTTTGCTGGGGTTCAAATTAGGACTTACAGATAAAACCACAATAAATGATCAGACTTGAATTGAAGACATCTTTTCAGTTTTTTAAAAATGAAGTTATGATATGGTTTATGAAGGTAGAAGTTATCAAAAAGATACATAGACATTCCTTGGCTATCAGGCAGAGTGATTCCCCTTTTGCACAATCCCACCTTTCTTGTTGGTTAAATGACCAGTTGAATTTTGGTTCATACACTTTACTCTAAAATTCAACAGTTTAAAAATAAAGCTGTTAACTAACTTTATGCTGAATGTGAGAGTCTATGTATTTTGAATGAGTCAGTTGAATGGAATCTTCATGAAGAATTCAGCTTTGAGATAATATAAAGGACGATTTTTGTCATATTTCACATACATAATCAAAGAAGTCAGTCTTTTAGGGTAGGCATGTGTCCTTACAATTGTTACTGCTGTCAGATTAGGATTAGGAAATAGGATTAGGGGATAGGGTTTACTGCTGACAGATTTAGGGCTAAGTATCTCCTCCACCAAAAAGACTTCCATACTACTTAATGGTGAGCTGAATTCTGCAGTATTGGCCTTGACTAAAGTGAAAATTTATCCCAAAGTGTAAATGAGACCTCTGGGCTAGGGAAAAAAATGGGAAATATTTGAAAATATTATTAATGATGGGCAGATGGATATTCCAGGTCAGTCTTATCTAGAAAAATGGTATTTAGTTCTTGGCCTGCCATTCTGAAAGTAAGCTTCCTGATATCTTCACCCTAACGATTTAACTTATAAATAAAGTTTTGGCTTATTAACTTCCCAAGATTCTATATGCTAACCCTGTACAGGTAGTCCTTGTCTTACAACATTTTGTTTAGTGATCACTCGAAGTTACAATGGCACTGAAAAAAGTGATTTATGACCATTTTTTAAACTTATGACCGCTACTCACCTAGCCTGCAACTTGAATTATAGTAGAACCCATAAGGACACCGGTAGATATACGTGCTATAGAGCTGGAGACACTTAGCGCCATAGGTATATGCCTGATTAGGACACGATTCTAAAGGAAAAACAAAATTAAAATAAATTTATTAATAAGGTTCATCATTATCATTTGCCTGGACAGATTGGACTTCTCAGGCCTTGTGCTTGTGAACAGGAGAACTAGTGAATCTTCTCCTGGATTGCAAGAATTAAAAGCTTCAGTTTAGCTTTGCTTAAGCAACCATCATGTCTATATGCTGGCTTTTGCTGCTTATTTTATTTCATTTTATTTCCTCCTTATTCCTGCCTTTGGCTTTCACCCTACTTTTCCCTCTAAGTATGCTCTGCAACTTCATTTTACATTTTTATCCTCTAAAAAACTTGGCAAACTAACAACCAAAGCAGTATGCGATGCTTTATTGTTTTAAAGCTGCAGTCAAATGTTGGAAAATAAAGAAGACACTGGCAGCTTTTTCATCCTCTCCTGTTGTCTCACATGAAACCTGCACATTGTGTTCATAGTAAGCTCAGTTCTAATTTCAAATGTTGTATCCAAACATGAGCTATACTTCTTCAGCTGTCAGCTAAGAATTCACATGTCTTCACTAAAAACATGGCAGTCTATGTTAAAGGCTATTAAACATTATAATAAAAAGGAAATTCTCTGAAGGGGGAACAAGTGCACTTATGCATTTTCGGTAATTCCCTTGAATTATGCAAATCTATTTGAAAATGAATGGGGTTTTTTTGGGGGGGTGGGGCAATCTTATAGACAGTAGATTCATTTAGTAGACAACATAATTATGCAGGCCTTAGACAAATAAATCTTACTTACCAGCACGAGGCTCCGTGTTGTACGGCAAATAATCAATCATGGATTGGGAGGATGGCCTTACATGCCCTGACAGGAAAAGATAAGGTATAGATATACTTCTGATAAGGAGACAGTTGAAAACAACGAAAGAATAAGAAGTACTGTCGGTGTTCAGTCGTTAAGTCATATCAGACTCTTTGCCACCCCATGGACCATAGCATGCCAGTCCCCCCTGTCCTCTACTGCCTCCCGGAGTTTGCCCAAATTCATGTTCATTGTGTTGATGACACTATCTAATCATCTCATCCCCTTCTCCTTTTGCCTTCCATCTTTCCTAACATCAGGGTCTTTTCCAAGGAATCCTCTCTTCTCATTAGATGGCCAAAGCATTTAGGCTTCAGCGCCAAATCTATCCTTCCGCAGAACAGTCAGGGTTGATTTCCTTTGGGATCGACTGATTTGATCTCCTTGCAAATGGCAGCAAAAAGGCTCCTACGAAGACTTGTGCTTTTGAAATTTGGCCTAAAGATTAGTTATTGCTTTGGAAGGGGGCTGTTTGCCCAGTGAATTTAATTCTTTCATAACAACAAATCATAATTTTCTTTCCCTGTTCAGTTATCTCTGTTTGCTGGCTCATCTCAGGTTTGCTGGCTCATCTCAGGTTTTGCTCCCTGTTTTCTCTTCCCGCCCCTTCTCAGAATAGCTGTTCCATTTCCTGCAGCTTCCATCTTTGTTAATATCCTGTTTTAGCTGAAAGGTAGGATGAAGATGTGTATCTTAGGATGTGACTGAAATCTTGTTGTGTAAGAGAATGATCGCTATATGTGGATTGGAATTGATTAATTTTTAAAATGGACTGTGTAATTTCACAGGCAATTATTTTAATTGATTACAATCAATTAATATAAATTATTTTTCTTTATCTGACCCCTGCCTCTTTTATTGGGAATAGTATCTGGCTCGAATATACATCAGATATACATCTGTAAAGCTATACCACATATTTATTGGAGGGGGAACTTATCCAGATTGTTTTCAGCTAAAGTTGACAATCTAAATTTGAATGTGAAAGCTGAGTATTGTAGCTGTGTTGATTTATTTCTGACTACAATCATCTTCTTTTATTAGGGGGATAATTTAAAGTCAAGATTGTCTTCTTTTAAGTAAATATAGCAATTCAAAACTTAGCCAAATAAGTGAAAATTCATTGCTGAGAATTCTGGAAATTGCCAGGGTTTTGAAAAATAGATTTAGACTGTAATAGCTATAATATCTAAATGTATTAAAATCAACATTAGCAACTTCAGCCTATGATACGGCTGCAATTATGTATAGCTAGTCCTTGATTTACAACTGCTTATTTATAGCTATGCAAAGTTGCAATGGCATTGAAAAAAGTGACTTATGACTAACCCTCACACTCATGACAATTGCAGTGCCCGGGGACATGTGATTATGATTCAAGTGCTTGGCAGCTGAGATGTATTTATGACGGTTGCAGCATCCCAGGTCCCTTGATAACTTTTTTGTGACTTTCCCAGCTGGCTTCCCATAAGCAAAATCAATGGGGTAAGCTAGATATGCTTAACAGCTCAGTGATTTTTTTTAAATGACCATGGAGAAAAGATCACAAAACTGGGTGTGACCCACTTGACAACCAGGGTGCTTAGCACCAATTAAGAACAATGAGCTTTGCCCCATTTTACGACCTTTTTGCCACAGTTGTTAAGCGGATTGCTGCATTTGTTAAGGGAATTGTGTGGTTGTTAAGCGAATCTGGCTTCCCACGAGAAAGAAAAAGAAGAAGAAAGAGAAAATATAAGAATATAGTAAAGAACAAGAAAGGAAGTACTTAAAGCACTGAGTTCAAACCTTCAGTACAATAGGTATAACTACATTAAGTGACTCTTCGCCAGCTTTAAGTATACAAACATCTTTTCATCCCATATTCTATCTCTTGTCTATGAACAAATCCATAAAACATCATCTTTTCCACCCTTATGTCAACAGAAAGACCAAAATGGGTAAACAGAAGTAACAGCATATTTATTTTAACATTGATCAAATAAACCAACTTTATAAACTTTCCTTTTACTTCTAACATTCTTCCTTCGGCCGCAGAAGAAGTGAACCGGCTAGGTGGGGCTGTCAGTGCTGGAGGTGAGTTTAAAAGACAGCCCCCCAAAATAAGACCTGGTGCCTCTTTTGGAGGCAAAAATAAATAAAAATAAGACCCGGTCTTATTTTTGGGGAAACACGGTATCTCTTGGTAATACTTGGATATTTGTAGTTGCTATTTAACACAATAGAACCATTAAAATCATTTAGTCCAAACTCTATTACGTTTATTTTCTGCCATAGCTATTAATGTCTTGGTATAAAATTATTGAATTCAAAATGGCTGAGATAAGAGGAAAATAAGAGTGTTGGTATAACATTGTACAAATTATCAAATTATGAATTACACATCTAATAAAGTATTACTAGGCAATCAATGATATCTCTTGTGAAGTGGTTGAATACCGGTAGGAGATATCTTAATTGTACTTTGAATAGACTAATAGCACAGTATTTTCAAGAGATTTTATACAGGTCTTAGGAACGGGGACATTTGCTATAGTATTATCTAGTTTGAAATTTTGATATTCTGAAGAGAGCTGTGTATGCAACCCGGGAACTATATATATAAAACAATAGATTTTTTTTGATGACTGGGCAATTTTACAAAAAAATACTTGAAAAGTAGTTCAAAAAAAAGTTGAACTACTGAAAAGCAATTAGCAGAATAGATTTCAACTACTTCAAAATCATCCATCATTATTTTACTCAGAAAAGGAATGAAAATCTTCTCAAGCTAAAACCTTCCGCTTTGCTTTCTTACAGCTTTCACTGTTGCCAGAAAATGGAGCTGTACCTCACATTACCACTGCCACCATCAAATGTAAGAAACTATTTGGCCCATGAACTACTGTGGGATTAAAAAGCATTGTGACTTAGATAAATTATTGAGCAAAGGAAAATATTTGAGCAAATATTAGAATTTTAACAATTCCAAGCCGGAAAAGATCTAAGTTTATACTTGATCTTCGTCAAACAGCTAACTTTAGTTCAGGTTGAATCCAAAGATCCAACCCATCATTTTGGATTCTTTTAATGAGGAAAAGAATGTTTTTCTTGTTCTGGAGAGTATTTTCCCAAGGGAAAGATATGCTTGGATTGAAGCCTTTCTTTGAAATACAGGAGAATCAGTTTTTTTAAGTAACACTAAGCCAAACTAAAGACTGTTGGATTGTCATGTTGAAGAAGATTTGCAGCTATATTCAGTTAGTTGTTATTGCATAGTGTCTCCTGCCACTGAGAGCAGAGAAAACAGGGCTGGCCTATGAGTTTCACGCTTTGGAACTCCTTTCCAGAGTTTCTGGAGACTGTGCCATTAAAATTCAGGAATAAATTTCCAAATAGCACAGGGACAATTTTCCCCTTTCCCTCCTACACGGATTTAGACATCATGAAATCCTGGAAAGAAGGCCCAGAAAATCTAATCACAGGCACTTAGATGACTTCTAAATTTCATCTCCATAGGCTCTGGCTGCCAATAAAATAATTTTAAATTTCTGAACTGTCAAAAATTTGGTCCATCACTGGTTTAAACTATCTGGAAAGCTCCATCCATGGTCTGTTTGCCACCGGTTGTGTATACCAGGATATTTGTTTTGCCACTCCCAGATAAAGCATACATCAGAAACCAAGCACAAGCCTTGACTTCTGTTTTCCATTGTTATCCGAGAAGTCATCCTGGTTTAGCCATAATGCGGATGAAATAAGCAAGATGAGACAGGAGCAGTTCAACGTTATTGAACAGTATTCATCCATTATTGGAGATGATGTCGCTCTGTCCTATGTAAATCAATGGGCAGTCAGATGTGGATCGCTCTATAAAGTATTGAATCATTTGGTTAATAATATATTTTAGTTTAGCTTTTATAAGAGAAGTAGAGGATCTTAATCAGAATTTTCAGAAAAGGGTGTCACTTACCAAGGGCGAGCCATAGAACACCAAAAAATGTGAAGCTTTTCATAGCTGCAGTGTCTCCCTGCTAATCCTACAAGGAAGTGCTTCACCCCTTAAATTAGCGTCCTTTACATCACTAGGCTGAGGACAGAGTTCACATTTTAATTGACGTCAGAGTTATAGGTGGATCATATCAGTTAATATATGGCCAAAGACCTTCCAAACCTTGAAGTACAATAGACATTTAATGTATTTCTCAATTTGATCCNAAGAGTGTCCGTTAACGAGTAGGATATGCTAACCCTTTTGCTTGTTGTTAACAAATTAGTTGATGAACAGAAGTAACACAAGGCTGTTTCTTGGGTCCCAGGTCTATTTGTGAACCCCACCATCCCTCCTAATATGCTCACAAATATTGTGGGATGCATTTAATGTCACCAGAAGTTCAATACCCCAGTTACTACACTCATATGGATGTTCAAATGCCTCTTAACATTCATAAAAGAGCAAACTTTAGGTCTCTCCTCCCTGTGGAAAGAAATAATGGGAAGGGGAATTGTTTCCAAACTAACTTTTGCTTCAAAGGGACTGAGATGGTTCTAGAAGTCCAAAAATTATAAAACTTCACATATCCTTCTAGATGTATAAGTCTGGATTTTGAAAGGATAGCAATCAAAACTTATCTAACCAAAAAGCCTTTTTCTCTAAGCAATTACAACAATCAAATATGTAGTTAAGTAGTCATTAAGTCTCCATGAATTAAGGAAAACACCAGAGGAGTTACTTCTGATTAAATTTTTCAAATACAATGTGGAGAATGAGTACTTTTTACATGTGCTCTGGGATTGTTTTCTTGTTAATTGGAGGAGTCTGAAAGGACTCTGAATGCCAACTAAAAGACAACACAATCTATTTTTATTCTCAGGAGACATCAATTTTTTTTGCAAGTTTTCCTTTCTTCAGGTGGAAATGAAAACTGATCCTTAGAAAAAGATGTTCTCTTCTGGAAGTCTTCTTCCAGATGCTGCTGAAAAGTTCATCCAATAACTTGAAACTTCATCATAAAATCCTCTCTGGAGATGGTGAAAGTTGGCATTTCAGTAACAGAGTAGAATGGTTCCAATGCCCTCCAAGGTTTTATTGTTTCACTGCTCTGCCAAATAGACCACTCTATTTTCTTCCCTTCACCCAGTATGAACAGTCTCTGCACTCAAGTCTTTCTCCACCTTTCTTCTTGCTGCTTTCCTTGGATTGCTCCTTTAGAATGGTTTAGACATTGCTAATATTATTTAAGCTACCTGTTTCTCTTTCTTTCTCTTCCCATTATTTATAGAAAATAGTATGTGAAAAAAGGAAATGGATTAATTTTCTTTATTCCTACATCTAATTGAGGAAAGCAGAAACGGTGGTGACTGAAGGCACCAGTGGGTGTCTTCTGTTAGTCACTGAACTAGATTTTAAGTGTTCTTTTAAAGGTCAATACTTATTTTCTGTTTTATAGGATAGCTAATGTTAGAGATACTATTAGTGTTGTGTTCTTTTGTATTCCCCCCCCTTAATCCCCTATGCGCATCCTGATCACCCATTAAGGGTGATTGCCCTTCTCCATTGATCACCCATTAAGGGTGATTGCCCTTCTCCATCTGCATACAGTTTCATGCCCGTTGCTGGTTGGCTAACTAGCAACGGGGTCTTACCAGCCAATGGAATTGTGTGATTACAAGCCAGGGGAATCCCATAAAAGAGGGCTCCCCTGGCCCAGATGCCAGTCTGGATTTACTTTATGCCTTGCCAATAAACCGAGAGCTGACTGTCACTCGACTCGTGTCTTACTGCCTGCGCGATCTAACACTGGTGGTGACTGAAGGCACCAGTGGGTGTCTTCTGTTAGTCACTGAACTAGATTTTAAGTGTTCTTTTAAAGGTCAATACTTATTTTCTGTTTTATAGGATAGCTAATGTTAGAGATACTATTAGGTTTTGGAAATTGCAAAAAAAACCCAACCTCATCTTATTACATTAGAAAATAAATTGACATAAAAGGTTGTGCCTATCCTCTTGGATGCATTTTTTTAAAAAGAAATAGAAGAGAATTTGGATCAGTACCCATAATTGTCTATTTTTCTTGTAGGCATAGAAGATGAACAAACCCTAAATTTCCATGATTTCCCCCCAAGCACACATACAACATACTGTATCTGTTCTTAGTTCTCTCTTTCTTATCTCTCCATGTTCAAGTTCTGATGATAAAAAGGGAAACAATATTTATAGGTACCAAGAGGGGAAATTCAAGGCTAGATTGACCTGTTCAGAACTCAAAAGCTTTTTCTTCAGTTCCAAAAAGAGAACTCTGAAACATCTCATATCCCCGGGACATCCTCCAAAGGACAATTAGATTGAAGTCTAATTGGATGTTTTTTATTCCCTTGTTACATGAACTTATTTGCTTTTATGCAGTAATTGCATTTGATGGATACCACAAACTGTTATTTCAGAATACATATTATTAATATCAATATAATTATGGAGTGTTTATGCATCTCTATGCCTTTTTAGCTGAGGAATGACTTTATGAAAATAAATGGAAGGTGATTTTATTCTGTTCATGCTTCGATCACACCAATTTTCCCATTGTTTCTCCTTGGCCTTTAACCAAGTAAGGTAAGATTACTTGTGAATGAAGGCAAATATACGTGTCCCGGGATAATGTTGCAGGATCCAATCTGGGATCAGAGATTTAGTTTTCTGAGCTTTCGGACTCTTGCACTGGAGCCCATCCTTAGGGAACTTCTCTCTATTACTTTATCTTCTCATTCCGATAGAGTACCCTGAGGATGGGATCCAGAATGAGTCTGAAAGCTTGGAAGACTAAACTTCTGATTCTGGTGATTGACCCAGATTGGATCCTACAAGATTACTTGTGATATAAGTTTGTTCTGCTGAATTCATGATCCCGGAAGAAATCATTATCAGAAGTGAAATAGTCACATGGGTGAAAGATGAAAGAAAAGAGCAGAAACCATTTCTTCAACCTCCTTCAGCTAAATTCATAGTTTGAACTACAAAGCAATGTTTTACCAAGAATCCTAGGCGATTAATAATAAGTAGCTAAACAGAAAGTGAAACCCTGAAGATTCCATCACTAATTCTCTACATAAAAGTTGAATTTATGGAAAATGATGCTCAGTTACATAACAGATCTGGTCTCTAAGAGAAACTGGTTTTTCAACCTGTCTGCCTTTCTGTAAGACAAATTCCTTAGAGTTTGTTGCTAATTAATTTGCACATAGTCTACCATGAATTTCAGTAAAAAAGCAGCACATCTGTATATGAAATTCTTTAAAACAGATGAAATAGTAGATGCATGCACACAGTCCAGCTGTTCAGTTGGATGGACTCAAGCTTAGGCCATATCTTTAAAAAAGCCAGAAGATTATTGAAAATACATAGAAATAACCAGACTCCAAAGAAATGCTATGTAATTCCAAAACATATTTAATAATTAAGAAGGAACCCAGTTCCATATGTAGGTATACCTTAAGAAGTATTTAGATATGCATATCTAAGATATACATAAAATACATTTGGCAGTGAGTTTCCTCTTATTATATTCATCATAACTAATTCAGCCCTCATTGATTTCAGTGGTTTACTCCAAGTATGTTTCATCTGACTATATTTCACAATCTGGTGCAACTTTTATTACCATGAGCTGTACTATTTTAAGCTACTAATGGATGATTAATTGATGCCTGTTTTAGTTAGGACCTTGGACTTGCATGGATTGTTGTAAACAGGTGTTCCAGTTTATTAGCATTATTGTCATAGATGTTTTAGACCTGAGCTACACTCTTAAATATTTTATATTATAGAAGGCCAGAGTTGCTTTGGGTAGTAAAATGGGTGGCATATAAAATAGATAAATAGATAGATAGATAGATAGATAGATAGATAGATAGATAGATAGATAGATAGATAGTCTCTACTATTGTTTGTATTGTCTCCCACTGGAGAGCTAAGTAATTTTAAGTGAGTTTTGATTTATCTTCTTGATGTAAATATGAAAATATGGAAAAATATGGAATATTTTTAATACAATTTTTATCTTATCTTTTATCTTATTGTTGTTGTTAGTTGCGAAGTCGTGTCTGATCCATCGCGACCCCATGGACAACGTTCCTCCAGGCCTTCCTGTCCTCTATCATCTTCTGGAGTCCATTTAAGCTCATACCTACTGCTTCAGTGACTCCATCCAGCCACCTCATTCTCTGTCGTCCCCTTCTTCTATTGCCTTCAATCTTTCCCAGCATTAGGCTCTTTTCCAGTGAGTCCTTCCTTCTCATTAGGTGGCCAAAGTACTTGACTTTCAACTTCAGGATCTGGCCTTCTAAAGAGCAGTCAGGATTGATCTTCTCTAGGACTGACTGGTTTGATCGCCTTGCAGTCCAAGGGACTCACAGGAGTCTTCTCCAGCACCATAGTTCAAAGGCCTCAATTCTTTGGTGCTCAGCCTTTCTTATGGTCCAACTTTCACAGCCATACATTGCAACTGGGAAAACCATGGCCTTGACTATACGTACTTTTGTTGGCAGGGTGATGTCTCTGCTTTTTAGTATACTGTCTAGATTTGCCATAGCTTTCCTCCCTAGGAGCAAGTGTCTTTTGATTTCTTGGCTGCAGTCCCCATCTGCAGTGATCTTGGAGCCCAGGAAGATAAAATCTGTCACTATCTCCATTTTTTCCCCATCTATTTGCCAGGAATTGAGAGGGCCGGATGTCATGATCTTGGTTTTCTTATTAGTACAGGTCAAATGATCACAGTAAGATTGTTATCTACTTCCTTACAATAGAGTCATTTGAATTTTCCCTTTAGATTGGAGGAAGTGTTCCAACCTCAGGGAGAAAGTTCATAACACGTTCTTTTCCTTCCTTCCTTCCTTTCTTGATAGTATTCACAGCCTCTTTTTTTCAGACGCAATAAAGTATTAGAAAAATCATGTAAGGGATTTGCTTTATCAGCAAGGATGGGGTACGAGGAATTTTGGATCCAAAGCCTTTAAAGGGTTTGGTGGTAGTTAATGGATTGAGATAAGACTCCAGCTCCACCCTGTGTGAATTTTGCTGCCTTCCTTTCCAATTTTGATGATTTTTAGCCAATTTTAATGTTAATATTTATTATTTTAATATTTTAAGGTTTTATCTTGTTGTTTTACTTGATTGTAATCTACCTAGACTCTTGGTGAGATGGGCAGCATACAAATTTAATAAATAAACAACATAAATAAAGTTCTTCTTGCCTGAAGGGAAATTTAGACCGAGTTAACCTAGGACCTCAAAGCCCCTTTTTGCTTCTGCTGCACAAAAGTAGAATTAAGAACAGTCTCTCTGCTTGATCAAAGTGATAACTTATACTTAGGACATAATCACATGCAACCATTAAAAAAAGTCAGGAGTTTACTGGTTATGAACAGATTACATACAGTATTGAATCAGGCTCTGGCCTTAATAGGTACTCTGTAATGGAATGAAACTTCCTCCAGCTGCACCAAGTTGAACAGGATTCTCGCCATGGCCAACTCACGGTGGGACAACTTGCCACGGTCAACTCACCACGAGACAACTCGCCACAGGACAATTCAACGAATACAAAAGTTAAATTAATTTCAATGGAATCGTGGTCAATATTAATAAAATAAAGTCAATCCGGAAATACAAGAGTTACAACAATTTTAACAAAAATGTGGTCACCAATAATAAAAATAATTGACTGAAACGATTCATACATTTAATTGTCTCATGGCGAGCTGTCCCGCAGCAAGTTGGCCATGGTGAGTTGGCTGTGTTGAGTTGGCCATGGTGAGTTGTCCTAGACCAGTGGTTCTCAACCTTTTTAATGCCGCAACCCCAACCGGTCGTAAGTCGAGGACTAAACCGGTCGTAAGTCGAGGACTAGACCGGTCGTAAGTCGAGGACTAAACCGATCGTAAGTCGAGGACTACCCAACTGGTCGTAAGTCGAGGACTTTCCCTGCCTGGGAGCGCCGCACATGCGTGGTTCCGCCCCCTGCGCCGGCCGAGGCGTAGCTGGCAAGCGGCAGAGACGGAGCAGGCCGACCACCAGCTGGCCCAGCCCAAGGGAGGTAAGGCACCCGCCGGAAAAGGGGGAAAAAAATGGCGGACAAAAAAAATGGCAGACAGTCTTGCTTGGCGACCCCCATGAAATGGTCGATCGACCCCAAATGGGGTCCCGACCCACAGGTTGAGAACCACTGTCCTAGACCCATATCAACTACACCTTACCTGGACAGAGGTAGCTTGACTACAACTACCCATCTTCTGGTAACTCCTACTTAGCTGTTGCAATGCATAATAGAAAGGACTGTCTTTAAAAATGGTTCTAAAATATCACTGACTCTGACTAGGCTTGTCACTGCAGGTAACAGCACCTGGCTGATCTTGGATAGTCTGAAAAATTAAGCAGGGTCAACTTGGTTAGCACTTAGATGAGAGATATCTAAGAAATAGCAAAGATGTTAGCTAGACTGGGATGTCAAAAGCCAAGCTCAGTTTGAAGAAGCCTTTATCATATACAGTATACAGTAAACAAGGGTTTTTTTGTCACAGAACGCCCAGAACGGAGTTCCGGCACCTTTTTTGGATCAAACCTTGTAGGGTAGGCAAGATGGGTTGTATGACATGTGTGAGTTCCGGCACCTTTTCTTTTTACAAAAAAAGCACTGACAGTAAACATATACTATATAGATGTAAATGCATACTCCCAAAGCCTGTACATATACATATATAGAAATGTTATTCATTCATTGTTTATTAAACCTCAGTTTAAATAACTGCAATTACACTTGGTCTATTACCAGACACAATTTCATGCTAGTTTTAATCTTGAATGAATGACCTGCAGCCCTAGTCCTGGCCTGCCTGGACCATACTATTGAATATTGGCAGAATGTTGGTGCAGTTCTCTTCTCTTCCCTTTGTATTGGGAAAGCATAACATATAGCACGAACCCTAAAATAGACTTCATTATATACAGACTTCATTATATACAGAAAGGGATATTATATACAGACAAAGTCCTGGCCTCACCTACATGTTTATCATTCGTAAAGTGGCTTGCATAATTGGCTTGACAGTCCACTCTTCTTTTAAATATTAAACAACTTGGGACAAGGTTATATTATAAGCTATTTTCCTCCATATATACACTCTATATCTTCTTGAGAAGAACCTCCAATATTTTGCTTTGCTCCCATCAGTAAGAAGAAAAACTTTATGGTAATGGTATTCCAGTTATTAAACTACTTCCAGGAAAGCCTGCCTCATGCTGTCTTTATGGTCTTTGCAAAATCAAATGAAGACCATTGTGTACAAATTCAATAAATGCACACATCTGAATGCATCTGCTAAGATTCCTCATCTGTCCCAGGATTCTAGAATTAATGTTACTTTTATACACGATGATCTCAAAATCCATGGCCATAGTTATTTGCCTACGTCTATATGAAGACAAGAATATACTTATTTCTTCCATATGGAAGCGTAGCTTTGGTTAACACCCCGATTGTTCCAATAAAAAATCATGTTGAGAATATTATTAATACTTTTATTGTAGCCTTTTTTTAACATACTGACTAGAACGCCAGAGTTCAAATATGTTGGATGCTGGTATAAAAATAATCCAATTTTTAGAAATTATACTTTAGAACTACATTACTGTATAATTAGTGAAGATTGCAAATAAGATACGATTTTAAATAACACTGTGTGGGAAAATTAAAATAACCAAAACAAATCAGAAGATATGTTCACAGATATGCAAAGCTGAACAAGGTACAATACAATAATTACAAGTCATTAATGGTCAGTAATTCAGGGTCATCATGGAGAAAAACACAAGGCATGATTTCTCTTTGAAGGTATCACATGCAGCTTTGAGCATGACCTAATAAAAGTAACAAATGTAAATTTTATAACAAAACGAAAGACAGAGATTTCATGTAAAACTAATATTAGGTTCAAACTTTTCACATACTCAGGAGTTAAAATTTTAACAAATGATGTAAGATAGTACATGCTTCTCTGGAGAACTTTCTGTGAAGCAAACTAATTTCATAGAAATCAGTGCTTATTATTTTCTTGCAAAAAATATCTGATTTATAAATTTCACAAAGAAATGCAGGAATAGGCAATTTTAATACAACTGAGATGAGGAGGGCCAGCATAGTTGATCACCTCTGAATTAATATGCCCATGCTTATAGATATTTATGTTATCATCAGAAGGCCAGGCCTCCAAGGGAAATAATTATTTGGTTTGATAGAATTTATTTCATATAAGTACATATATTCATAACCTTAAATATTTTCTCAAAATAGTCAAGCTTGCCCTTTGTAAAAAGTAAATAAATAAAACCCAATTAAGGTTTTTAAATATCAGTTTCAGCACACTGATATTAAACAATGATGATTCAAGACGATCACCTGGAAAAATCCAATTATTTCAGCTAAATAAATTAATAACTACTTTGGTTCCCCTTTATGGAGGGAAGGGTTTTTTTTGTTGCTTGGCAACAAAATTAAACTCCACAGAGCTTTCACTGTTATCATCTTTGAAGAATACATCTTCAGTGGAAATATGTGCCTATTTATGACAAGTTAAGAAATTGTTATGGTTGTCCCCAAGGAAATACTGAGAATGATGGTTGGCCAAAATGATAAGAATTCACTACAGTATATGAAACCTGTCCATCTAGTACAAAACCTCAATCTCCAGGATATTTAATGGCAGGATTCACTCAGGTTGAAGGATATAATAACAGGATTCAATTAAGGAATTAGATATTTTGTTTAAACTTGTGGTATAAATTGATGGTGTAAGTAACAGTTTGGTTGTTTAAACTAAGGGAATGACACCTTTCTTGGAAAATGAACATAGACCACAGATGGTTTTTTTCCTGTCTAAAAACAAAGTCCTGCTTGAGACACATTGACCTGCCATGTGTTTTGTGGAGCTATCAAGTAGATAGTTAGTAAGGGCAGTGTTGCTAGTTCAGGGCAGCATTGACCATCTCTTTGGGTGTATATGTGCAATCATGATGCAGCACAAATACAATTTGACTGCATGCTGAAAGGCTCCCCCACCCCACCCCTTCAGCCCCAAGTTATGTTGTGTTGGATCCAATAATTCACACTTATACTTCCTATCAAGCAGGATCAGAATAACAGAGTTGGAAGGGACCATGGAGGTCTTCTAGTCCAATCAGCTTTGGGAAAAATCTTCACATAATGGAGGGCTTTCTACAGTCTTAAGTTCATCATGCAGTAAATCCCAATTTAGAAGGCAGCAATCTGAACAGCACACAGTTCAATATAAATACTGTCAACACATTGTTTCTACATCATTTCATAAACGGAGAAGTTAAAGACTGAAACAAAATGGAAGAAACTGCTTAATACAGTTTTTCCCAACCTGGTATGTTACAGGTGTTTTAAGAAAATAACCTTCTATTATAGTCTCTGCATAGGTTGAGGAAAAGCTACTTCATCTACTTTGATTGCATATATGCTATTAAGTCAATGTCAGTCCTTAGTGACCATGTATAATTTCTCTATGATGATCTGTCCCTAACTTGGTCTTTCAAGTCTTCCAATGGTGCACCCATTACTGGTTCCATCTACCTTGCTCTTCTTTTTCCTTCCACCTGTCCTATCATTAGACCCTACTTAGTCTATAAACAGAAGAGGACCAATATATACTTAGATGTACAGATGTGGCTGCTTTAGTTTTATCTTAGCCTCTTGAAATGATCAATTTCCCCAGAAATACCTTGGACAATTGTTATAATTCCTGGATTTCCAACATTATGGCCAGAGATAACATTGTGTCTTTTGATGCCCATGAAGCTTTCTTCCCTAATTTTTTTTTCTTCTGGATTTTAATTGGAAACAATGAATGGGAAGCTAGTCTGTTCTAAAGCAAAGTAGCATCCTACAAAACAACTTATATTTCTGACAATGTGTCGGACATCAGAGGCATTCTTAATAAACAAATTGGTGAATGGACATACCTCATTGCCTTGCCTTTTGTCTAAATGAGTATTTTATTACTAGGCCATAGTATGCCCCCAAAATATCACCAGTGCTAAACTGTCCACTCCTCTGATTACTGAATTAGGTATAACCATGGAGGATAGTTCCAGGGACTTCATAGATTATTCCATTTTGAGTAGCCAATCCTGGAGGCAAACTGGATGTGGCAGCCTCTCTTGTGCATTTTTTCTTCTGCGTCACTGCATATCTTTGTGTACTATTTTGTACAGTGTTACAGATAGGGAACTACTGCACAAGGTAAGCACAGTCTGCTCCATGTGATTCTGATGGATCAAAGTTGAATTGATCACATGATCTTCTGTACACATTCTGTACTCTTCTAATACAAATGAATAATCTGCATACCTGGTCCTTTGCCATTCGTGAACTTTCATAATTAAGCTCAAGTTCCACTCAGCCATACCTACCAACTTGCCACCCCTTGACAAAGATCTCTTTTCAGAATAGCACTTGTTTAGAACAAATATCAAAGTTCCCCAAAAGTTTTTTTTTTAAAAAAAATAAATCAGGAAATGTTATAAAGAAGTCTATGAGCAATTAAGTAATATACAGTATGAGATTAAGCTGTCTTGCATTATTTCTATTTGTACATTTTGTGCATTAGTACAAACTTTACATTGTGCAATGATGTAGGAGCAACTTTGCAGACCTGGAAAAACTTTGCCAGGATCTGGATAATATAATCTATTAGAGAAGATTGTATTACATGCAGATGATCTACGCCCTCGTTCCAAAGGTGCTTTTTCCAAAAAGCAATTGGACTTCCTTGGTTTTTTTTTCTTTGAAAATATTTCACTTCTCATCCAAGAAGCTTCTTCAGTTCTAACTGAAGTTAGAACTTCTTCAATGGAACTGAAGAAGCTTCTTGGATGAGAAGCGAAAGGGTTTTCAAAGAAAAAAACCCAAGAAAGTCCAGTTGCCTTTTGGAAAAGCAGCTTTGGGACAACTATGATCTGGATCAGGGGTAGTCAACCTTGGCTCTTTTATGACTCGTGGACTTCAATTCCCAGAATTCCTGAGCCAGCTTAAAAGAGCCAAGGTTGACTACCCCTGACCTGGATAATTGAGAATCTCTATAGACAGACCTACATCCTCATTATCTTTAGACATTCAAAAGGAAGGAAAAAAAAAACACAGAACATAACTAAACATAAATTTTTTGTATCTGGCCTGGAGTGCCTAGGGGAATAATGAATAAGGGCAATGAGTTAAGTAGCACTGGTACAAACTTAGGCCATAACCAAATAACAGGACAGATCATGGGGGAATCATTTTTTTTTTCCTTTCTGGAGAGGGATAAAACCCCACCTTGGGTTCTGCATGAGGATCCCATATCTCTAGGCCACATTCCCGTACCCATCTCCACCACTAGGTGAGCAACACACTGTAAGTACCTCCTAGCAGACACCTGGCAACAGAGGGAGGGTTCATTCCATAACATTCACTCAAGCCAGCTTTGCGTAAAAAAGGGGGCCACACAAACCTAGCACACTAGATACTATCTGTAAACACAACACACCCTAATGGCATCAGATTTAGCGTGTCATCCACAGTGTTTGTTAGTTTTGCTTTCACGATCTATTATTACGTTCACATTATGTGACACAATTAGTGGCGAGGAAAATGCACAGAATGAGCTTCTCCTTTGTCTTTCCCAACAACCAGACGCATGGACTTGCTTTTCACACCTGCCCTCTTTTCGCCGCTCAGCAAGAGCTGGAGAATGGCTCCTTGTGCGCAGCTCCTTCCGGGGTTTTCCACAGGTTAAAGTCCCCTTCTGTACATAGTTGTGACCGAGTTGTCTGATGACTGCATACTTGGGAACACACTGCATACATAGGTCTCATTTGCCACCCAACTGCCTTTTCCACCCGCGTTAAAAATAATCTCTTCTTCTGCTGTCATCGCTAATGAAGGATGGGTTATATTGTCCAGGGTAGATACAGGAATGTCGAGATCCTGGAAGACCTGTGTAGGGCGGATAGATTCCATTTCTTTCTAGTTCAGGATTCCTTAGATTAGTTGGCTGAAAGGAGAGAGATTTACATAGAAAAGAAGGAAAGAATAATTCAACACTTGTCAGTTTTTTTAAATGGACACAGAGCTAAATATTTCTCTGGCAGGCACTTTTCCCTTCAAGCTTTTCCTTTTCTTTCAGCTTCGTATGCTGCTAGAAACAGAGGGGATTATACCTCTTCGCCATTCTCCTATTGGAAGCCATTCAATAATAATGAACATTGCATTCCAACCCTCTGGGATTTAAAAATTAATATACAATAAATGGGAAACATTATAGTGTCCAAAACAAAAGAGGAAAGTGGTCAAAGGAACAGGACAAATACACGTATATAAAATCAATCCAATAGTATTCTTTCCATTATCATCTAACTTAGATAAACATCTTTGGGAATCCAATCATGCAAAGGAAATACATTCCTGATCAATGATCAACAACTTGGCAACTAGTGTAAAAGTATTTTAAAATTTAAAAACCCAAAGAAAAGAATTCTAATAGGTTTTAGATGCAGGCAAAGCAGTGGATATCTACAACCTGCAATACAGGTAGTCCTCGCCTTGCGAACAATAACCAAGATCAAAATTTCCATCATCGCTGAGCAAGGCAAGTGAGTTTTGTCCCGTTTTATGACTTTTTTTTTGCCCTAGCTGTTAAGCAAATCATTCCAGTTGTTAAGTGACTCATGCAGCCATTAAGTGAATTCGACTTCCCTCACTGATTTTGCTTGTCAGAAGTTTATAAATGGTGATCACACGAGAGTGCAACGGTCATAAACATACCCCAGTTGCCAAGTGCCCAAATGTTGATCACGTGACCATGGGGATGCTGCAACAGTCTTAAGTGTGAATACCAGTCATAAGTCACTTTTTTTGCAGTTCTGACATAACTTCGAATGGACACTAAACGAATGGTTGTAAGTTGAGGTCAACCTGTATTTGAACATTATTGAAGAAGCTATCATAGCTGCCAATCCGACTCTGAATGAAATACTGTAATACGAATCATCTCATAACCTTCATTTTGTTCATTTCTCAGTGACTATTTGCTGTATTTTTGTTTTATGTTAAACAATTGGTAAGAGAATCCAGCTTTTTATTCTAAAGAGTCTCTGAATTATTGCAAAATGCCTATCTTTCCCAGACATTCATTCAATGTAGGAATATATACCATATAGTAAACATCTGTCATCTGTAATAGGCTTTTAGTACTCCCGTTCTCTTGCATTTCAATGGTTTCTCTGCTCCAGTCCTGAACACGAGGGTTTTTGGGATATTCCGCATAGGGTGACATTTGGAAGTCTCCACTTTTGAAGATGAGTTTGCTTATATCATTTTTATTCTTTCTGAAAAGAAAAATACATTTTTCTGCAGGCTAAATAGTGTGAAGTGGAAAACATAGATTCAAAAGTGCCTACTTAAACATACATTGGGTAGAGTTGTGGTGGCGCAGTGGTTAGAATGCAGTATTGCAGGCTGACCATGCCCACTGTTAGGGGGTTCGATCCTGACCGGCTCAAAGTTGACTCAGCCTTCCATCCTTCCAAGGTCAGTGAAATGAGGGGCAATATGCTGACTCTGTAAACCTCTTAGAGAAGGCTGTAAAGCAGTATGAAGTGGTATATAAGTCTAACTGCTATTGCTATTGCTAGAGGGTTATAAATATTATTTTTCTTAACCTAATCTACTGATCACAGAATTGTGGCTAGGATATAAAACGTTGTTTGGACAGAAGGCAGGAAAACAAGAATATCAAACTCTCTTCTTTAATAACATGAAATATATAATCTCAAAAAACAATTTCCTCTATTCAGTATTGGAACATCTGCTTATTATTGCCAACACAAGCTTCATGACATGGTTGAAATTGTTTTCTGTCCGCTTGGACCTTCCTGATGTTTGCAAAGCTAACTATTGTTTAAACATGCAAAGCAAAT
Source organism: Protobothrops mucrosquamatus (assembly GCF_001527695.2). Lineage (NCBI taxonomy): Eukaryota > Metazoa > Chordata > Lepidosauria > Squamata > Viperidae > Protobothrops > Protobothrops mucrosquamatus. The sequence continues at coordinate 35,973 of NW_015387118.1, forward strand.
TGATTTTAAAGATATAATCAATAGGAACCTTTTCAAAAATTAAAAACTGTTTTTATTTCTTATTAATGTTATTTAAATAGTTTTTTTAAAAAAATCAAAGGATGAGACATTTATGGTACTTACTGGCAGCATGTGACTATAAGAGATATTCCCATGATGAGCAGAAGTCCCCCTCCAGCTGCTGCAATCACGATGGTGATAAGCTGGTAGGCTAAAACAAAGAACAGGCCATTTTAAGTGCCGTTATATATTTTTTTCTAGAATAACTAGCAATAAGTGGCTGTCAGTTTCCTGTTCTCTGCAAAATGTCCCTTAGCTGGAAACTCTGACCTTGTTGAAGTCATGGAATGCTTATCTCCATCCAATGGCAGATTCAACCAACTCAGATCTTGGAGGGAACTGAATGAAAAACAGTTTGGCTGAATGACAACGGTCCCATAACAAACTAATTAAAATATTAGCTTATTAATTATATTGTTGCCTTTGCAAACTTCTTTTTGGGACAGTCCAAAAACTTTGGCTAGTTCAAAAGGCTGTAAGGCAGGGGTGTCAAACTGCCGGCCTGCGGGCCGGTTTCATCATACTGAAGCTGCGCCCACCCCACTGCCGGCAATGGCAAAACCGGCCCAATACGTTGCGCGACGTCATATGACGTCGCAAGTTTGACACCCCTGCTGTAAGGCAATATGGTTTGGGAGTCACATTATTTCAAAACTCCTGCAAAGGCAGACATTCCATTTCTGATCTCAAGTAAATGTTTGGGTCTTGTTTTGGAATATGAACCAGAAGGAATCAGATTGTCAATCTATCTGAATCATCTAATTTAAGATAGCCTTAAGGCTATTAGTTTATTTAGGGAGCACTAAAGAAAGGATTTTGGAATGCTATTGGATCAGAATCCCATATTATGTTCTATTATCTTTCTAGGGATCTGCTGAATTTCTTTTCTTTCTTTTTTAAATTGTGTATTCAGTATTTTTCAGGATCCACCTCAGTGAGACATTTGGGAGCAGCCATGTCTTTCAACAAAGTATTTTGTCCAGCTTGAAGGGATTCTGCATCTGTACATAAGCTCATTTTCTCCATCACACTGAAAGGATGGCACCAGTCCTCCAATCAGAAGTGGGTGCGAATTTTGTGTCAAATAAACCTTTTGCATAAGCCTTTCACAAAATGGAAAGATCCACATCCCCAAGTCAGTTGGAGTCAGGTGGCATCCAAATTGAATGAGTAAACAAGCAAATAAATAAATGCAGAAAGGAAGATAGAAGGTTATAAAGTTATAAATATATTATATTAAACACAATATAGTATAAAGTGTATTAACATATATTATATTAAACAGTAACCAAATCTGGAAGAATTGTAAGTTTTGAATGCATATTCAATTTAATTATATTTTATATAGATAAATATATAATGTTTGTATGTTATACTTAAGTTATGTAGGTTAAGATACTTCTGAGGTAAATACTTTCTAAATTGATTGGTTTTATATAATTATAGGTGATTTATCACAGATATGTTTATCAGTGATAAACTACAATGGAAGGAAGTATTAAAATTAAGGAATGCAAATAAAACTAGATAGAATAAGTAAGAACATTGGGCTGGATACATACGATTCCTGCAGTTGAATCCCCCCAATCCAAATGGACAACTGAAAAGAAAACAATGGAGACATATTTTAGTCTCTTATGTATGAACCCACAACCTCTTCAGCATGAATCCATTCATCTACAATGGATTGGATGAATAGAGTAAAAAAGTAAAAAGGATCCCTCTCCTGTAAATTCTAACGCTAATACTCTGTCTCTTCCCATGGACTGATTCATCTGTGGAGTCGTGGTGGTGCAGTGGTTAGAATGCAGTGATTCTGCCGACCGCCAGCAGTTTGATGCTGACCAGCTCAAGGCTGACTCAGCCGTCCATCCTTCCGAGGTCAGTAAAATGATTGTTGGGGAAAACTTGCTGACTCTGTAAACCACTTAGAGATGGCTGTGAAGTGGTATAGAGGTCTAAGTGCTATTGTTATCTGAGACCCATCACCACCCTATGATCCTGGTTCATTCCTCTAAAAGCAACAAACATTGTATACTTTATTTATTTGTATCCCACCATTATTTCCTCATATAACTCAAGGTGATGAGCACATTCAATACATCTTCCTCCTCCTATTTTTTTCACAACAACAAATGTGGGCTGAGAGGGAGTGACTAGCCCAAGGTCACCCAAGTGGCTTTCATGGCTAAGGCAGGACTTGAACTCACAGTCTCCCACTTTCTAGCCTGGTCCTTAACCACTAGAACAAACCGGCAGAAGACCATCTCATTTCCTTCCTACTCCCTCCCTCCTCCATGCAATGGACTTAGGCAGCTGAGGACATCTAGGCTTACATTCAATACAGTGTACTGAAAACAAGGAAACAAGGTGATAAGCCACCTGGGAAAGCCAAGGGAAATCATCAAAACAATTAAAAAACAAAAATTAGAATATTTCTGACATGTGATGCGACACCCAGAAAAATACGGCATACTCCATTTAATCCTCCAGGGAAAGATTGAAGGCAAAAGAGGTCCAGGCAGAAGAAGAACATCATGGCTTCAAAATCTAAGGGACTGGTTTGGACAAAACTCAGCAGCACTTTTTTGTGCGGCTGCTGATAAAAACAGGATCGCCAACATGATCGCCAGCGTCCGATAACGGATATGGCACAAAAAGAAGAAAAAGAAAACAAGGAAAAGAACAGCTCCATATTTTTCCTACCTCACACAAGTGTCATTCTCAAGTTTATACCCATCTTCACATGCTAAAAATCAGAGGGAAAAAAATGATGAATAAAATGCCAATGACTGAAAAAATATAATTGTTAAGATTCAAAGGAATTAGCTGTACAATATAAAGGCTTGCTTTTTAAGAAGCCACAATATCTTGTACGATACTTTTTTTCCAAAATCAGTTTCAAATCAGATATGCTATGAGACAAAAGCAGATTTTTTTCTATGAGTTCCATAGACTCAACTGTGCCAATCTTTTAATTCCCAACAGCGACTCTCAGAAAATACAATGTTAAGGACTGTTTAAGGTCATTAAGGAGGTAAAAAGGTGATAGACTGACTTTAAAAAAAAAAAATCAATATCTGTGCAAGTTCTATATGTGTAAATAAAGGTCAGTTAAATGTATTTAAACCAACTGACCAGTAGAGGTCAGTATTATTTCACAATAGTGGTTGTGATTGAACACTCCCTATAGGAAAATACATAAAAAAATCAACAAGAGTTCAGCACAACTCCAAACTTCATATGAGGGAAGGAAGAAAGTGGTTTGAAGACATAAAACCTAGATTTTGTTCCTTTACAGGGAGAAAAGCAGCTTTGAGGTAATTATAGGTAGGAAATAAACATAGATAAAATATATAAATGGCTCCGACTTGTATCTTTGCTTAGTCTTTCAATGGTGTCTTTCAATGTCAACTGAGATATAGGCACCCATCAGAATGACCAACATTTGAAAAAAAATCTGGAATCCTGCACTATGGCAGACCTGAAATCAATCAATGAGGAGAGCAGCATCTACTCAGATAATTATTACAACATTCCCCAATTAGGCAGCTAGTACAGTGTGACTATGTGATCCTTGGTGCTCTCTGAGCTTGGTTTTTTTCTTGCAGATGTTTCATTAACAATGCACTGATGATGTTACCTAGTTTGGGTAATGAAACATCTGCAAGAAAACAACCAAGCTCAGAGAGCACCAAGGACCCCGCAGTTCAACCCTGAGCTACAGATATTCTGTCGGTTGTTGTTGTTAGTTGCGAAGTCATGTCCAACCCATCGCGACCCCATGGACAACGTTCCTCCAGGCCTTCCTGTCCTCTACCATCTTCTGGAGTCCATTTAAGTTCATGCCTACTGCTTCAGTGACTCCATCCAGCCACCTCATTCTCTGTCGTCCCCTTCTTCTATTGCCCTCAATCTTTCCCAGTATTAGGCTCTTCTCCAGTGAGCCCTTCCTTCTCATTAGGTGGCCAAAGTATTTGAGTTTCAACTTCTGTCGGTACTACTTGACTAAAACATATGCTTTTCATTTCAATCCCTTTTTCTTCGGATCATTCCAAACACTGATGGTGAAATTGGGTAATGAAATCTGTACAAGCAAAAAACCGAGCTCAGAGAGCACTCCACAGTTCATTCTGTGATCTACAGATTATTCTCTTCTATTGGTACTGATGGCAAAATTCATTTAGTTCCTATAATAATATATTCTCTTTGAGTCATTATCATTGATCCCTGCTTCTCCATACAGTACAGTCATCCCTTGGAGAAATTCCCACAACCCACTGGAGGAGGAGACCCATGTTAGTGTATGATAACAGACCAATTAAGAGGGGTCTGGTAGCACCTTTTCCAACTAACAAATTTATCTAGCCTTTCTACTACCTACAGCTACAAAAGCTCACACTTTTTAATAATATTTGCAAAATCCTATCAGCAGCATGATGACCAAGCTGCCAGAATTATTCATTGGAAACTTTGCCAGAGGTTTAGATCTGAATGTAGTAAAACTACTGGGACCATCAAGTTGAGAAGGTTTTGGAAAATGAGTGGCTTAAGATCCTATTGGAATTTAAGATCCAAATACACTGGCATCTTGTTCATAACATGCCTGGTACAACAGTCATTGGAAAAAAGAAAACCTGGTTATTGATGCTGCTTTACTGGGTGATACTAAGATTGAGGATTGGAAATTGGAAAAAAAATGAAATACTAGGACTTGCAGATCAAAGTTGAATGCTTATAGAAAATGAAATATGTTGTTATACCCATTGTAATTAGAGCCTCAGAGGCTCAATATTTAAAAGACTACCTTTGATTCTGGAAATATTGAATTTTTCAGACATGAACACCCTGATTTTTTAAAAAAACAAAACAAAAAACCTTACTCTGCTTGGAACTGCCAATATTCTTAGACACGACCTCAATAACTTTTTAGATCCTTAGTTAGGACTTGAATTATTAAGTTTCTACCAGTCTTAGTTTGTGAATCTAATTGTAGATTACCCTCATATAATATCCAAACTCAATTATAGTTTATTTAACAAATCATACTTACAAAAACCTGGCTTTGCTTGATTTGTGTACCCAATCAAAACCTACTACATGGAGCCAGCATGGGGGCTGGCTGGGGAATTCTGGGAGTTGAAGTCCACACATCTTAAAGTTATCAAGGTTGAGAAACAATGGTCTAGAATATTTATTTTAGATTGTATTTATATGAGTAATCAAGAAGTTGTATAAAGTATTCTTGGAGCCCATAAAAGTATTTTTTTATGGAGCCCATAAAAAATGTTTTCCCTAACAGACTGGATTAGACCCAATTTCATTGCAGTATCTCACAAATATGCATTTTTCTGATTTTCTGTTTTTTGTTTGAAATTGAGATTAATAGAAGAGATTGCTATGGCTACAATTGCAAATTTTAAAAAAGGGGGTCACATTGCTGAAATCTAGACAACATTTGAAAATGTATCTGTATGATGGTTCAGTCAGCATAAAATTAAATGCCCCTGAAGATGCACAGAGGATAAAATTTTGTTTTGCAGCAAATGGAAGTCATTCTGATAAAACCTCCAGTAAATGGCACTGGCTCCAATTGTGGATTATTCACTTTGCGGAACGAAAGCAATTCATACTTTTCAAACAACATAAAGGATCCGCTGAAAAAGCTGAGCATAAAGATCAATTAACTTTTTTACTTCCCTAGGAAATTACACAGAACAAAGGCAGAAATAACTGCACAATGTAATCTCTAAAAAAAATAATTTTCATTACAGGCATAGCAGACTCCTCCCTGGACTGCTCCTTTTTATTTTATTTATTTTTCTGGCCGTGCAAAAAGATAATACTATTGCTTCACAGAGAGCGGGCAGAAGACATTATCCCCAATATCTCCACTCTAGTTAAAGAAAAGACTGAGAAACTCAGTAAGCACTTAATACTTATTCAGACAGCAGAGCTCCTTAGCATGCATACAAAGGCAAGGAATTGTGTTGATCTGCATAAAATCCTTTGAACTGGAACCAAAAGATTAAAGACCAGTCCCAGCCACCTAACTGTGTAAAGCACAATACCTCTGCATGAATGATCCAGTTTGTTATATTTGAAATACCCAGGTTTGCACTGGCAAACGGCAATGCCATCCAAGTCTACACACACAGAAGTTCCTTTGTCGCATTCCGGATCTTTATGTTTACATAGACCACCAACTAAAAAGAGAGAAAGAGGGAAGGGGGGGAAACAACATTTGCAGTGTTATAATTTGCTTGGAAAGGGGGGAAAAAAGCATCTTTACTGGATTTTTGCTTTGCGATTACAACTTTTACTTGATTCTGTACCTAGCTCCCCTTTTGAGATGTCATTGTAAAAGACCAAGCAAAATTATGCTTGTTCATCTCTCAAAGAAGAAAAATAAAACTCATCTCGTTTTCTTTCAAGATATGCCAATAAAGCCAAAATCACAGCTGGGAGGGCAGAATTTTTGATATCCCCCAAATGTCTTCTTGTCTTTATCTAAACTGTACGCAACTCCCATCCAAAGAAAAACAACTATAACAACTAAAACAACTATTTTGCTGCCAAACAAAATAGGCACTAAAATAAAAAGTTTAACTGAAATGAACTTCTTCTCTATTAGCACTTTTTTTTGAGGATGAGACTACAGAAGATTTCTTTGCTCTTCTGATGAGTTTGCATCATTGCTATATTTCTGTGTGAGATTTAGCACACAGTGTCAGTTAGGTTACTTTTGGAGATAGGAAATTTTACGCCTCACTGATTTTTTTCTTCTTCTTTTTATTATATTATATACGCCCTATGAGAAAAGCTCACGCTAAAGATTTACGTCTTACCTTGGCAATTTTCTACACTGGTATTTCGGGTTTTTATTTTTCTGACATGTGTGTTTTCTCTGCATGTCTTTCATGAGGTGCCAAGCAGACTATAATCCTTTTCATAAAGTATCTCAACTGCAATTGTGTGATTACAGTAGTGCTTTAACAGACTGCGGATCTCCACCAATAGATTAACACTCTTGAAAAATCTAACTAATCTCAATATCTTTGTAACGACTATATGTTTTAGTTTTTTTTTAATGTATCCTTCCTGTTATTTGGTTCTCATAACTGTGCTCAGGTCATTTTAACAACTTCAAACATTGAATCTCTGGGATGAAAAGCCTCACATACAATGACAACAACTTTTCCGTGTATAGAGTATTTTTTTTTTAAATGAGACAAATTACACAGACAAATTACAACTTTGCATTCCAGCCTCTGGAAGTTTTGAGACGTCTCCAGCTTCAACCAAGACAGCTATGGCGAAAATGTTTTGTTTGTTGTGAATAAAATTATTTCAAAACCCTTTTTCATTTTCTTTTTTAAAACTCTGTCCTATTTACCTCTGTAGAGCTGGGTCAGGTTAGAAATGAACTGGCAGGGCAGGGTGGGAGCTTTGCAGGCTCGGATCTGGCTTTGCACTGTGCCGATTACTTCAGAAAAGGTGATATTGGAAGCCATGGAAAAGGTGCTCAGGATGGATATTTGAACAACACCTTCCTGCCTGGAGAGAGAGAGAGAGAGAGAGAGCGATTTAAAGTTACCTCCTCTTCCTCCAATTGTGGAAGAGTAACATAGAAAATTTTGAATTAGATCATTGGAAATGTTGTCTACAGAAAAGGAAATCTCCCACTCTTGGGAAGACCTTCTTGAGTATATATTAAAAAGCCATCTAAACAGCAGCAACTCATCAGACACATCAAGGAAGAGATCAGAACTTACGCCAGTTCTTTCACTGTGCTATGCTCCTTACCTTGAGGCTTTAACCGTTGAAGTATAATAACCAGGAAATGTTGAAAGGGATTCGTTCAGCTGAAAACAAGAAAAAAAGAAGTTCAACCAAGAATTTTAAGCTTGGCAACTGTGCCTTGAACCCAAGACTCATTCAGGACACAATACAGCCAAGCAACTGCCAATGGCACAAAGTTGCCTTCTTATAGCTTGTCCATTTCTTCCTTTTCTCTCTGAAGCCTGAGAGCATCAGGAGGTTTTACTAAAATTTCCATAAGTGGCCTCACAAGATGCCGTTATGAAAAAAATATTTAAAGGAGAATTAGTATGCTTACCAGGTTTATGATAACTCCTTCAATTTGATGTAGCTCTGAGTATGTCCCTCCAGTTGTATTAAACATTAGTGGAAAGTGACCGACAAACGTCCTTACTGAAGATGAGAGGAACATGTTGTTAGATATTACTAAGACTAGATCCCATAACTGTAACGTCAATGTAATAATCCTTCCCAAAGGTCATAAGTTAGGCCTAGATCTGAAGTTCAAAGTCAACTGTACTGCCAAGAAGTCTCCTAACTGACTATTATATAATCAAAACATATGAGGAACGGTTGCTGGAATTGGGTATGTCTAGTTTAATGAAGAGAAGGACGAGGGGGGACATGATAGCTGTGTTCCAATATCTCAGGGGCTGCCACAAAGAAGAGGGAGTCAAGCTATTCTCCAAAGCGCCTGAAGGCAGGGCAAGAAGCAACGGGTGGAAACTGATCAAGGAGAGAAGCAACCTAGAACTAAGGAGAAACTTCCTGACAGTTAGAACAATTAACCAGTGGAACAACCTGCCTCCAGAAGCGGTGAATGCTCCAACACTGGAAGTTTTTAAGAAGAGACTGGACAGCCATCTGTCCGAAATGGTGTAGGGTTTCCTGCCTGAACAGCGGGTTGGACTCGATAACCTCCAAGGTCCCTTCCAACTTTATTATTATTATTATTATTATTATTATTATTATTATTATTATTATTATTATTATTATTATTATTATTATTATTCTGACAATATCAGAAGTGTAATATATAAGACAATGTAATACCATTTACAGTGACAAATTAAGATCATTAATCAGCAAAATGAGGTTAAATGTATTTCTGGCAAGAAAAAATATTTTACAATTACAATATTTTAGCTATTATTATTGTGCTCCTTGGTTCTTACCCAAATTGCATTTTCCTTTTCCCATCTGATAGCCCAGGGAACAAATGCATTGGAATGAACCTTGTACATTAGTGCATGTAGCCATCGGTGGACAAGAATTAGACAGACATTCATCTACATCTGAAACAGAAGAGAGAAAAAAGAGTAAAATGGTCACTTTCCCATTGTAGTGGTACCTATTTGTCTAGCTGCATTTGCAAACTGCTAGGTTGGCAGGAGCTGAGGCAAGGACAGGAGCTCACTCCACTGTGCTATGCTCGGATCTCGGACCTGGGCTATTGGCTTCCCAACAAGCCCAGCTTTTTAACTGCTGAGCCACTGTGCTGCTCTATGGTAGATAAACTGACCTACAAATCATTATTTTTTGTCTGGTCTTTTCATAGCTTTTCCTTCCCCATTTTCAAATAACTTTTAACTCTATATTTCATCTTTACGTCTTACTCTGATCACCATGAAATTCAAATACTTTTTTTAATCTATCCAAAGTGCTCCCATTCCAGGATGCAATTATCTACCACAAGTTAAATTCATTTTTCAGGCCAATGTTATTACCAACATTTGCAAACAAAATTACCTTTTCCATAGAGAGTTGGAGATATCTTTGAGATTCCTAGATTCACAGTTGTGGTTGGTCTGGAAGGAACCAGTGAAACAGGAAAAGACTGAACAGTGGTTTTGTGAGACGTTAAGGTGTAGGGAGAAGAGGTAATAACAATCCCGGGCACTTTGGTTTTCACAGTAGTTGTACTGCTCTTTTCCATCATTTTTGTGGGAATTCCAGTGAAAGAAGGTATTTCAGTAGGAGAGGGCAATGGAACCTTTTGAACTTTTGTAGTGAAGAAATAATTCATGGTTGATGCTGAAGCAGGTGTATACGTTATTTCTGTCGTTTTTTTGCCCATGGTTACTGTTGATGAAGGGAAAGTTTCCTTTTGAGGGATTGTATGCAACAGTGTAGCCGTAGTTGCTTTTGCTGGCTCAGAAGTAGTGGTCATTTCCTGGAAATATGGAGAAGAGGTAGTTGTAATGGGTTCATTCTCAATACTGATTCCTGGGAGAGTAAGTGTCTGTCCCTTTGTTTCCTCTTGGGAAGTGCTCCTTGGAGAAGAACGGTTGGCAGGCTGCTCAGTAATTTCAGTCAGAAGAGAAGTCCCAGTTGCCCTCAGAATAGTGTTGTTCGCCAATGGATACACTGTAGTCGGGTGGCTGTATTCACCATGGGAACCTCCTGTTGTGCGTAGTTCTGCTCCAGTTGTTCCTTCAGGCTCAGTCATAGAAACACTGGTTTCAAGACTTTCACCAGGCTGTAACAACGATGGTGTTGAAGAAAGTGAAGGCAACACAGAAGGAAAGAAAGGCAATGTGGGTGGTTCTGTGGATGAGAACATGGGTGAAAATGTCATTAGAGATGTGTGTGGAGATGATGATAATGGTAACGGGAAAGCAGAAGAAGAGGATGGGCCAGAAGACTTGGCTGAGGAAAACAAAGTGGATGGGTGAACTGGTGGAAGTGAATCCTGCTCTGACGGCCTTGTAGAGGAAGATGAAAATGACAAGCTGCCAGTAGATGCAGATTCTGATTCTGAGTAATACTGAGTCGTGTCTGCTTCACTCACTGTAGAAGAATACGCTGATGTTTTCAGGGAATGGACTGCCAAAGGTTCTGTTGAATTTTCAGAAAAATCCATGTCACTTGAAAAGAAAGACTGAACTGACTCGGAAGCGCTGGATATTTCCGCAGAGTGAGTTGAACTTCCTGAGGAGTCAGCTGATGTGCTGTTGTTTGGAAGAGACAGCAATGTCCTTTCTCCACCCTTGGCAAAGGTAGTTAATGTGTATGTGCTGTCAGTATGAGAAACAGAGGTCTGTTTCCCAAAGTCAGTACTACTCATTGGTCGATATTCTGTTCCAGTGTCTGAAAAAGAAACAAATCGTGATTAACTACTGAGATAAACTTTCTATTCATAAGGTAAAAATGAAAGAAATGATGGCTTAAGGTACAGTTCAAAATAAATTCCACAATCCTGGAAATTCTACTTCCTGGTTTACTGGCTCAGAGTATTCCAAACCAAGGAAAGGATGACCTTATTACACTGCCTGCTTTCTTTGTCAGGTCTTTTGTCCCACTGTCTTCTAAGGCAGGGACTTCTGAGATCTGGTCAGACAGAATGTGTATGTTTTGTGAGTCACCTGAAAACATGGATAGCAAGGATGAACTAGGACATGGCTAGACTTTACCATTCCACAGTATGTGAAATGTCAAGGTATTCACACTGATCATCATCGGTCTTTGTACAATGGTTTTACTATGGCACGCTCTCCTTCTGAATCCTGTCATACCTTCTGAGACTCAAGTGAATGCTTTCCAACTCTATTACAATAAATAATAAGACTAATAATGTACAAGTAGAAGCAGAACGACTGTAACCAAAGAAGGCAAAGACAATAACCAATAGTAATAGGTACCTTGGGTGCAATTCCAAAACATTTCGAGTACCACTATCAGCATTGACAAAATCACACTGATCAATTGCAAAAGGCAGCTTGTCTTGGAAGAGACTTGGAACAGCTTACATCCTGTGACAATGCCTTTAACACCATCAAACAACAATATCTGCCTATCCCAGGTCCTTGGGAGAGGGACTCAATAGGTGAACAAAAATGCCAAATCCAGTCTAAACATCTGACTGACTCTACAACCAGCCATAACAGTAGAATGCTACAAAATAGTCTGCCTTCCAGAATACTACTATAGGTGAAAATTCTGGGACTTAAGGCATCTATGAGACAATGGATTGTGGAAGCTATATTTCTTGGACTAGCTGTCAAAGTCTCAGATAGCACCCTCCAGCTGCTTTGACCCATTTCCTAAAGAAAAAAAAAACCAGGAGCTCAGCTTGGAACCTTATGCATACAAAACATGTCCTAGGAACCTATGGATTACCCATAAAGAAAAGGCCCTTTCCTTCCAATTACACAAAGGAGTCCAAGCCAAGGAAAATAATATACTATTTTAGAATGAACTGTCCGGTATACAAATGTATTCTTCATGGTATCAAAAAATTCAGGAACAACACAGTTAGCCAAAAGATTAATGCAGAATTATCAAAACCCTAGCTTAATACTGAATTATTAAGACCCTAGCTTCAGTTAATAAAAAAAATCCTGCGAGAGAGCAGTAGCAAACCATTTCCATATTATTGGCAAGAAAATAAGATGATGTCATCAGGAGTCAGATTTGACTCAAAAGCATTTTTACTTTTTAGCTTTGGCATACCTGTTAAGAAAAATAGTCTTATTGCACTTTTTTTCATTATAATCAACCCAACACATAGTTCATAATTTAATCCATTGGTAAATTGGCCATCTTTATTTTACTGTAGAGATTCAAGATTTATTTATTTATTTATTTATTTATTTATTTATTTATTTATTTATTTATTAATTATTCGAATTTATATCCCGCCCTTCTCCTTGCGGACTCAGGGCGGCTGACAATCGATTAAAAACACCAATAACAATTACAAAATTAAAATTAATTAAAATTAAATATTTAAATATTGTCTGATTAAAATATGATTAAAACCCCTCTAAAAACCCCTCTTAAAAATTGCCCTAGGCCAGTCCCGCTTGTTGGAATAGCCATGTCTTGAGGGCGCGGCGGAAGGAAGGGAGATCAGGGATCACCCTGATCTCTGGGGGCAGCTCATTCCACGAGAATTCACGAGAATTCACAAACTAGAACATATATAAGTATTAAATATTAGATGCATAACCAACATGGAACTCAGTGCCTATTATGCCCATCAACTACTAGTGGAATAATACAAAGAACATTTAATGCTACTTGATCTGAAAGTTAAAAAAATATATCAATATATTCAAGCAATCAGTGCTTTACTGATTCACTTTTAGATACATCAAATAAAATATTCTCTGAGAAAAGCACAATTCATTTACATATTAGAAAAAAACCAGAAAGGAATTGGCTTTGATGCTGGTAAAAGAATATAAAAGAAAACTAACCTGAAAGTTCACTTTTGGAGGAAGAATAGGTTGATGAACTAAGAATTTGGAAGGCCTCAGTTGAAGATGGAGAGATATCCAAATCTTTTAGAGATAAATCTGTCATTCTAGAGTATGTCTTGGATGAGGAAGGTTTTGATCTTGTGCTGTCAACATTTTCCATATGTGACGAGACACTTTCAGTCTCTTCCATCACTGTAGCGTTAATTGTAGGTTGGGTAGTTTGCTCTTCACCTTCACTGAATGGAGTTGAACTATCAGTGCTGATCGTGCGAGAATGCAAAACTCTTGGCCCACTAGTTGAATTATCATGGCTTCCAATACCTGAAATAATAATTTGGACACATACATTTAAAATGGCAGATAGTTCAGTATCAGAAGTTGTCTTATTTATAATATTAAGCATATTAAGAATTAGAAATGTAGCTTCTATTTTGAAATACTGTAAAGTACCGTATTGAAAGTAATTATTTTTATTGGCTCAAATATACTTGGATTGCCCTTTAGATCAGGGGTCCCCAACCCCCGGTCCGTGGACCAGTACCGGGCCGCAGCATGCCAGCAATTGGTCCTCACAAACAAGCAAAGTCCCATCCGCGAGATGCAGGCAGCCCTCCGATACGCAGTAAACCTCTCTCCACGGAACCGGTCCCTGGTGGCCAAAAGGTTGGGGATCTCTTCTTTAGATCATACACATCTACATACCCATTTATATATGCTGATATGTTTTGTATCGATTGTAAGTGAAACATGGACACTAACTTCACAATTGATACAAAAGCTACGAGTGGTGCAAAGAACCATGGAAAGATACATGCTCAGCACTACAAGACAAGATAGAAAGATCCTCACATGGATTAGAGAACTAAAGTATCCGATATCATCAAGAGAGTAAAAGAATTGGAATGGAAATGGGCTGGTAACACAGCAAGAAGAACTGATGGCAGATGGACCCAGGCTGTCATAGAATGGATCCCACTTGATAAAAAGCATCCACGAAAGAGACCTAAAACAAGATGGATCAATGACATCAGCAAGTATTGCGGGCCCAACTGGCAAAAGAAAGATCAGGACCAGATAGTTGGAAACATGCAGAAGAGGCCTTCATCCTGCAGTGGACAGTGACTAAAATGTTGTTGATGATGTATGCTGTACGTGCATATACACATATTTACCATGTTGGGCATACACCATACAAACCATTTTGATTACAGTGTGCATTTTTCCTTTGTTCTTTGCCATAAAGCAAACTTACTTGCTGAATCATTTGGTGATAAGGATGTAGGAACTCCAGAGGAATAGTCCAGTGAATACTCAGTAGAAGACCCAATAGATTGCACTTCACTTAGTGAAACATTATGTGTTTCTGTTTCAAGCTCTGAAGACAAGGTCAAGCTTTCTTCTGAAGATTTGGAAGTTTGGGAACTGTAAGGGTTGCTGTCTGCTGCATCATCAGACGTGCTGTTATCCGGCAGGGATCTTAAAGTCCTTTCTGCCCCATGTACAAATGTGGTTGATAGATAGATGCTGTCTGTTGAAGCAATAGAAATTCTTCTTCCCGCCTCTGATCCCTTAATGGTTTGAAAACGGTCTGTAGAGCCTTAAGTAAGATTAAGAATTCAGATTTCATAAGCATCATTTGTGCAATGTGTTCCAACACTACAAGTCAAATTAAGGGTCATAATAAAAGAACTCTCAACAATTTTTAGTTAATTCAACACAGCATGATTGTTCTCTGTCCAGAGAGACATGCTGTGAATTAAACGTCTAGGCATAATCCCTATATCCTTGTTATATAGACTTCGATTTTTTTTAAAAAAAATCTGTTTTTATTGTGACTTTGTGCTAATCTTATTACAGCTTGGTAGAAAAGGTGAGGTTCAGTTCATCTGCCTTGTAACAATATTTTACTAGGTAATGGTTATAAAGAGAGGTTTGTATTTATATATTATTTGATTCATCCAATAACTTCTCAGATTCTCTGGGTGGATTTTTTTTTGGTGCTGGTGGTGGTTTCAAGGTAGTGTTGCCTATCTGGACTAGCTCTTGAATTTTGGGGGAGGTGCTTTACCCTTGCCTGCTTCCTAAGGCTGAGAGAAATTGACTGGCCCAAGTTCACCCAGTTACCTTTGTGCCTCAGTAGAACTCACAGTCACCTGATTTCTGGCCCAGGGCCTTAAACCAGGGGTCCCCAACCCCCAGTCCGTAGACCAGTACCGGACCATGGCATGCCGGCAACCGGTCCGCACAAACAAAGCAAAGCCCCATCTGTGGGATGCAGGCAGTACACAAAACCATACACTCTCCGGTCCATGGAAAAACCTTTCACCACAGAACCGGTCCCTGGTGCCCAAAAGGTTGGGGATTTCTGCCTTAAACGCTACTCTAAATTCTCTGAGTGGATTACAAAGTTACTTTTAGCTCCTCACTGCTATTATTGTACTATTATTGCAAGTTTGTACTGGCATGTAAAGAGACACTTTTTTTTAATAAAAAATGGAATCTTGTGGAGAACATAGCTACTAATAATTAACAAACATTTGAATTTTTTCCAGTATTACTGTAAAATCAGAAACGACTCAAGTTTCACTTACGACGGTTAATAACATTTTATATTATAGGTAGTCCTCAAGTTACAACCTTAATGGAGACTGCCCATTACATCCCTAAGTCATAATGGTTGTAAATGGCTCAGGCATGTGACCAACCTGATTTTATGTTTTTTGTGGCAGTTATTAAGCAAATCACCATTAAACAAATGCCATGGTCGTTAAATGAGCCAATGGTTTGCTGTGTATGCTATTTTGTTGCAAAACCATCATAAAATGCAGTCACATGACTGTGGGATGCTGCTGTGGGATGTAGCCATGTTGCCCGAAGCGCAGTCAGATGACTGTGGGGAGAGCCAACCATCATAACTTCAGATCCGGGTCATAAGTCCCCTTTTTGGGGTCTGTTGTAACTTCAAATGGTCATTAAGAGATTGGTTGTAAGTCGAGCACTACCTGCATTATGTATTTTCATCTTAAATCATCTCAATGAATGAATATTCCAAGAGGTACACAAGGAAGGCATACATTTGGCCAACTGAAAAATGGCATTGCCTTTAAACAGCAAGTGCTGCGTCTAAATACATCATTTTACAACCCAACCTTGTGATCCACATATTTAGAACAGTCCCCACATCCTTGTTTTTGTGTGAAATAAATATAATTATCATATAGTTTCAATGGACGATATAATAGCTGTGATAAATAAAACATATGATGAACATTTTTGTCAGATAAAAGTGCGAGGCCTAAAAGAGAAAAAGTCTACCATTTGCAAGTTCCATGCCTACAGTTATATGAATCAGTGAAAGTGGACTTTTTAAAAAACAACAACAACAACAACTGTAAACAGGAAGGGAAAAGAAGAGAAAGAGAGCAATATGGAAGGTCTACAGGGCATGAATGAACAACCCTGGTCTCTAATAGATTTATAACTATGGCCATAACAAGAATGAAAAAAAAAACCTCACTTGAAAAATCTTTTGTAGAAGATGAATAACCTGAAGCTTTTGATGAAGTAGTATGTAAAGACTGTTCTAGGGTTTCTGTGAACTCCGTTTCAGTAGAGGGAGAATTTTCTTTTCCACTTTGCGATGTAGCAGACGACGTCTGGATTATCACAGAAGAACCAGCATCAAACACTGACAACTCTGTTGTGTCTATGGATCTGCTCTGATTAGTTAAAGATACAAATGTCTCATCTTTGATCACAGTAGAAGAGAACATACTCTCAGTCTGAGTGGCCTTCTTCTCTATATTGAAGTTGCTCAAGGCATGGTGCCTACTTCTGGTGTCTGCAAGAAAAGATGCAATCATTAGAAATGTCTACGTGTTAGAGTTTCAGACTACTGGAGCACATACCGGTATATGTTAACACAAGAATCATAGTCTGTTTACTGAGAAGTCCCAGTGAATTCAACAGAGTATACTAGTCCTTTATATGTGTGGTTTATGTTGTAGCCTATTTTTATTTATCTTATTACACTTTTCAATATAATTGTCATGTTGGTCTCCATTCAAATACAACTTTAAAAAAATTAAAATAAATATTAAGGAACACTACTGGATTCATTTAGATGTACAGGTAGTCCTCGACTTATAACCACAACTGGGACCAGAATTTCCATTGCTAAGCAAGACAGTTGTTAAGTGAGTCATGCCCGATTTGACAACCTTTTTGCCACAGTTGTTAAGTGAATCACTGCAGTTAAGTGAATCACATGGCCATTAAGTGAATCCAGCTTCCCCCCTATTCACTTTGCTTGTTGGAGGTCACCTGGAAAAGTTACAAATGTTGATCACATGATCCCTAGATGCTGCAACCATTGTATATATATGCCCATTGGCAACTGCGCAAATGTCGATCACATGACTATGGGGATGCTGTGACATCCTACCCAACTCTATGGGCTGTTTAAAATTAAAAATTAATACTTCATTTTGGTCTTTGTATTATTACTATGTATCAAATTGTTGGAAACATTTCTATTGCATGTCATATTAAATCTGGCTACTTTATGTAGTCATCTCACAATTAAACCAATTAATTTGTTAACAGTAGTTTCATTTTTAGATTTCATCACATTAAAGATCTTCCTGACCTGGACTTCCGGTTTTGCGTAATAGTGACACGGCCAAGGGATTGCGGAGCTCCGCACCCCACAGCTGGTTTCGCCCTGCCAGGGGACCCTAAATAGATCTAAAGTCGCCCCAGAGAGGCGACGAAAAAGGAGGGCCACCCAGTCGCTCACAGAAAGATGGCGGTCTTTCCATTTGATCCGGGGGAAGCCTACCAACCCGACCGGCATCCGAGTTCCAAAAGCCTACCAAGGCTACCGGCATCCGAGTTCCAAAAGCCTACCAAGGCTACCGGCATCCGAGTTCCAAAAGCACCAACTAAGAACAACTGTGACTAGCGTGTTTGGAACTGGGTGAGAACACAGATATTCTCTTCTCTATTTTGAAATTGATTTCCTGGAAAAGATCCCCAAGAAGCAAAACATCCTCCAAAAATAAGAAGGAAGGGGATTATAACCCCACCCTTTCATAGACAGAAGCGGTGATTTAATTTCTATGGGGGACAGAAATCGAAAAGGATTAATGTAAAGCTATAACTGGATAAAACTGAAAACTATGGAAAGTGTTAAGATTTTTTCATTTGAAAGAATATTGAGAAAACTACAAGAAAATAATTTTTTCATTTTAAAAGTTGGAAAATAAATAACTACTGACATCTAATGGTGGATCAGAGTATAGAACTACAGCTGCCTTGACCCAGAAATTGGCAAGACGCCCAGAAATAGACATTGCTTTGATCCTCAGTGACTCTCAGCTAAATAGAGAACGGCTGGGAATAGAGGAAAGAAAATACTATCTATTGCAGAATGAGAAATACAATTGTTATAAAATCTTTGCAGAGAAAGAAAAACCTTGACTTATTGGCCACTTTTCTAGGGGGGAAATTACTGGATTGTTTTTAAGTGTTGAACATTTTAGACTGTTCATAAAGATAAGAACTATATAAGACTACGGTGCTTGGAACTTAAGACAGATTGGTTTGATGAAAATGGAGATTGAATATATAACCAAAAGTGGTAGGAAACTACACTCAATATTCTTTCCTAAAATCCCCAGTCTGGAATATCAGAGATCTGCAGGAGTAATACTTCAAGACAAGACAAATATCTTCCAGGAGGAAATGCATGCTATTTTGCAATTAATTCAAATGACAATTGTTTCAAATCATCATGAGATTAAAAATAATTGTTATGATATAAATGAGCACATCCTTGACCTAAGCTCACAATTTAAAAACTCTCAGAAAATGATGACAAAGAATGAACAAATAAATCAGACAACAGAACAAAAACCAGAGAAAAGTGACCCAAAGATGGGAGCTGCAAACGAAGAAAATCACAGTTTAATACAGACAAAGAAAAATCTGCAAGATTTTGCCATAGTATTGGAAATGGAAAACACATTTTATTTTTCAGGACTTCAAAACTGAGGATAAGAAAGAAGATTTGATAAAATGGACTATAGAGCTGTCAGGAGAACCACTAGAGTTTGAGAGACAAAAGATGAAAAGAGAAAATGAGGGAGAAGGAAAGTGGAAGCTCCTTAACAAATATAAATGGGTGAAACTCCCCCTCAAAAATGCCTTACTCAATTTGTCTTTCCCATTTTTAGCCACACTTATAAAAATACAGGAAGAATCCCCTGGCAAGCTGAACACAATGATTCGGAAAGCTACCTGGCAAAAGAAGAAGGTGAGAGCTAGACTCAAGAGAGATGATTTGACCTACCAGATGGAGTACTACATGACCAAATACTTGTTTGAATATGGTTAAAAAAATAGTTAAATTTTGGACATGAATGGATTTTATAATAAGAGATGTGATTTACTAGTATACTATTATTTTATAATATGGGAAATGTAAAATACTGGGATGATTTAAATGTATGAAATGTTTTGGATATTTAAATATAATCAATTCTGAGAAAATTATAATTGACAAGAAATGTTTTGATTACTGAGGGAAAATTAAGCTTAAATAAGAATTCTGAAAATAGGACCTATAGCGATTTACATAAGATGATTTTTTGCAAACACAATTGTAAAACAAGCTGATTAGAAAAGACACTACATATTGATGTTATTGTTATTCGTATAAATATTAGAAAAATCTTTATATTCAACTTTATATGTATTGAAAATACTAAGAACTATAGTTGCTCAATGTTGGTAAAAGGAGAATATTGTTGGAAGAAGAGAGGATCAAGGAAAGGTATTTCTAGTTAGTATGTTGATTATGAAATCATAGAAATTAACAATTATTGATTGTTGTTAAATATATGAACTCAGACAACACGTTGTTTACCAAGTACTAAAGATTGTTATTGTAAAAAATCAATAAAATATATTTAAAAAAGACCTTCATGTTCTACTTCTCATGAATGTAAGGGCAGAAAACATCTTTGTGATATTCCGATAAATGATTGTTCTAAAATATCTGGAGATTATCAGATTAGGAAAAATAGTTCTATATCATTGTTGCAACATTTGGCATTGCCTTGAACTTATGCTAGAAAACAATCAGAATAGAGAATATAAAATTTCGAAAAGAGAATGTAAGAAAAAGGGTAAAGCACTTTTGTTCATAAATTACTTTTGAACAAAGTCCCCATTATTAAAATTGTTCAGCAAACCCCATTATTGGATTCTTAGAAAAGAAGCTGTTATCTTAATTCTTTTTTCCACAGGAATCTGGATTACATCAACCGAGTTAAAAATTACTCTGAACTCTGACATAAACACAATGATCTCTCTCTTTTACCTGTTGTTTCTGACGGAGCCTCAGAATATATAAGTGCTTCTTCAGTGAAATCATTATTCCCAGATGATAAATTCATTTCTCTGGTGTGTTTAGGTGTCATTGTATAAGAAGAATCAACAACATTGAATGAGCTGGTGATGTTATCATTCATAGAACTGGATATTTGGGTTATATTATAAACATTCTTGACTTCTCTTAAAGTTTGTAGTGTGATCTCATCATCTCTGTCTGATGAACTTGAAACAGATGCACTGTCCTGATCAGAATGGGAAAATCTGGTCTCTATATTTGAGCTGCTGCTTGGCTGATCATTGCTTTCTACACCTGAAATATAATAGTCAAATATTACAGGCATCATGTTCATATGCTAAGGAACACTACAAATATGCTTCCACAATTACACTCATGCAGCTCTAATAGAAAATATTAATTTTGCAGAGAATAGCTACTGCAAAGAAAGGAACAATCACATTAGAACACTGTAATTAAAGGAAGTTAATTGTTCTTTCATTCATAGCTCATTTTTATGTTCATCATATGGCAGAATGTAAGACATCAGCTCCGTTACAACATATTTTATTCTTACTGAAATTAACTTAAAGCATTATATTTTCAAAAAAAAGTGTTTTGACTTTATCTTTTATTTTACGTAATCTTCCTTAAAATAACTTCTCTATATTTTATTAAGCCATTTCTTTAACTATTGAAGATCTCTTCAGAACTACTCAGAAATACTTGCATTAATTGCTACCATAAGAGAAAAGTCTCTCCTTCTGGAATACACTTTATGTAAATATAGGCTAATGCCCCAATAAAATGTTATTATTGACCAACAATTTTCAAGAACTTTATTAATACAATACAATAACAGAGTTGGAAGGGACCTTGGAGGTCTTCTAGTCCAGAGGCCCCCAACCTTATGACAGCTTTTCACACTTATGACAGTTGTAACATCCCTGTGGTCAGTGGTGGGATTCAGCCAGTTCGCACCACTTCGGCAGAACCGTTAGCTATTTTTTTGTTGCCCTGGCCCAGAACAGACGTCCGGAAGCAGCATCCACACAGAGAACCGGTTGTTCACATATTTGAATCCCACCACTGCCCATGGTCACATGATCAAAATTCAGATGCTTGGCAACTGGTTCATATTTATGATGGTTGCAGCATCCCAGGGTCATGTGATCCCCTTTGGCAACCTTCTGACAAACAAAGTCAATGGGGAAGCCAGATTCACTTAACAACTGTGTTATTAACTTAACAACTGTTAAGAAAGTTCATAAAATCAGGCAAAATTCACCTAACGGTTGTCTCACTTAGTAACAGAAACATTGGGCTCAGTTGTGGTCATAAGTCGAGGACTACCTAGAGTGTTCCAAAAACTGAAACCAGATGTCTTTCATCCTTACCTGCTTTTTCTGAAGAAGCTTGCAAACGTGTGCTTGTTCCTTCAGTGAAATCAGTGATCTGAGGAGTTAAATCTGTTTCTACTGGAGTTAACAGGTACGAAGAACCGGTGAGGCCTGAAGAACTAGAGGTTACATTGTGCCAGGCTATGGATCCTTGTGTTACATTGTGAGCATCACTGACATCTCTCGGGGTTCGTAATGTCCTCTCCCCGTCTAAGCCAGATAGAACTGAAATGGAGATGTTCTTCGGGTGATAAGTGGAGAAAATGCCCTCTATACTTGACTGACCACTCTCTTTGACTGAAACAGAATAGGAAGGAATTAATTTTAGTCCTAATTTTCCTCATAAATATGTACATGAAAACTTTCTATCAATTTTCAAATTAAAACGTTGCTGTTAATTTCCTTTAGGATATTTTATTCTATACAAAAATAGGATTAAAACTGCTTTCAACTTCCTTTGAGATTAAATTTATTCCACCTATGATTGGGAATACTGAACCAGCTGCTGCTGCTTCTGTTTTAAAGAAAAGGTTTCTGAATTCTTATTCAGGTAAAAAAAATTGAGCCTAACCAGAGATACTGGGAATCAGGCAGCATATAAATTATTTTTTGCTGGGGGGGGGAAGAGGAGAACCACTCGCACAGGTGGAGCTGCATGCGTGTGTGTGCACCAGCCTGCTCACATGGCCCGGTTCCAAATAGGCCACGGCCTGGTAGTGGGTCATGGCTCGGCGGTTAAGGACCCTTGTTCTAGTGATTAAGGTATCAGGCTAGAAAGTGGGAGTCTGTGAGTTCATGTTTTTGTAAAAATAATTAAGGCAGGATACAAATAAATAAAAATAAAAAATAGAGTAGAATTGTAGGATGAATACATATCCTTGTTATACATCATTCCATAACAAAAAGAAATGGAAGATATTGCTATGCACACAGTAATTTTCAAGTAATGTTCTCTGTTTCTAGGGACATAATACTTTGCTTTCTTCTTAATTTGTATTGGGCTGTTTTAAGTTCCTAACCAACTTCCACTGACCTCAGTATTAATTGGCTCTCAATTTCTGGGATCACTGGATTGCTTATGATAAATTCTATCATCATAATTAAATAGTATTTTCCCTCACAACAGACCAAAATGTGTCCAAATCTGTCAGCAATCACACTTATTGCAAAGAAAATTAGTACCATTCATTTTCATCTTAATTAATAATAATAATAATAATAATAATAATAATAAATTTAATTTATATGCCGCCCTTCTCCCAGCGGGACTCAGGGCGGCGCACAACATATTTAAAACAAAACATAAATACATTCCCCCCCGATAAAACCGAATTATACTTGGGGACTGTTCTATAAAAACTAGCAGCATCTATCTATATACCACAAGAACTCTTGTGTCCATTTGTCACCTTCAATTGGGCAAAATTGGAAGGTGTTGGGTAACAATTATTGAATCAAGATAACTCAAGTGGATTAATTTACAGAATGCCAGGATCCCTGACTTCCATGGGAATGAAATTTGGGAAACCTGTGGCCGCTATAGTACCACTGTGCCCTCCAACTATATTTCCTAGAAACCTGTAGATTACATGGTACAAAGGAAAATGGGAGGGCCATATCCCTGCCCTCTTTTCTGCCTTCCTCTGGTTCCCAAATTCAACTGGTTGGTAGTAAAGCATGATAGGAGAGCAGCAATTGGCTACTTTGGGACTAAGGCTGAAATTTAATTCTTAATAGCAGTGAGTAGTAAAAAAAGGATGCGGGAGTAACTTAGTTGCCTCATGGCAAGATGGGGCTGCACGGGAACCACTGGTGGTTGATGGGTGAGCCCTCTTTGTCCCTGAAGGGGACATGCCATGATGAGGAGCAAGGATGCAATTTCCTCATGGTCCACAGCTCCTTTTGTTTCCCTCCTCCCTCCCAGAAAAGTAGCAAGCAGTTCCACAGGTCAGCCGAGTAAGAGGAGAAGGAGTGATTTCCAACACTCCTGCCAACTTCCCACAAGCAAAATCAATGGGGAAGCTGGCAGGAAGTCAGAAGTTGCTCCCACTCCCCCTGCTTTTTTGCCCACCTGGGGTCAAAACAAACAAGGGGGGGGAGCCGTAATTGCCTTTGAGTTATTCTTGACTGCTGGCAATCACCTGGACAAGTCCTGTAGTTTTCTTGGCAAGGTTTGTTTTTGGAAGTGATTTGCTTTCTAAGACTGAGATGAAGGGCCAGGCCCAAGGTCATCTAGCTAGCTTCATGTCTAAGCTGAACTAGAACTCAACATCTGTGTTTCTAGTCTGGTGCCTCCACCATTACACCAAACTGACTCTTCAAAGTAATAAACATAAATTCAGTACTCTGAAAACTTTATCCTTTACCTGTTGTTTTTGAAGGAGCCTGGGAAGGTATAAGCATTCCTTCAATAAAATCAGTGTCTTCAGGTGACAAATCTGGGCTGATCTCTTCTGGAGTTTTCACATGAAAAGAATGAGCAACATCTGAATTGCCGGAGATGGTAGCATTGGCAATAGTGGACGTCTGTGTGTCACTTTCAAAACTACTGACATCCCTTACAGTTCGTAGGGTACTATCTTCACCTCTTTTTGATAGACTTGAAACAGATACACCATCTCTCTGAAAAGTGGAAATTTTCTCTTTATTAGAACTGCTCCTCAAGTGGCTATCTTCTGCAGCTGAAAAACAACAGCAAATATTTAGATATACCATCTGCAAGCAATGAATGAAGACCATGTTTTACAACCTATTTGGTAAACATTAATTTCAAACGGCAGAATATCTTTAGCCTGAAAAATAAATGTAAAAAATTATGATGACAAGTAAATGTGTGTATGTGTATGTGTCATAAGGTTTTAGGCCATCTTTTCATTAGATAAGTAGAAACTCAATAAATGTATTCAGGTCTTGTTATTTCATAATATGCAAACTATTAATTTTGGAAATCCCATGAATCACTTTCTCAATAACTGGAGATTTTTCTTGTCCTGAAGAACTGGACAATATGCTGTAGTGTACTAATTTAAATCATCGGGCTACATCTAACATTATGAAAATCAATTCCAGTCCATCAGCAGAACTGGATACCTCTCGTGACTTATTGTGTGAGTTCCTAACCTTCTAGAAGAAATTTGGGGATTGTGGTATAGTGGTGAAGGAGGAGAGAGGATCTGATCCACTGATTTCAGATGATGGACATATTCATATGCAACTTTTTACCTCAGAAGTTTATTTTAATTGTTGTGTGGAGCAGATTATCAGATTAAATCGTATATAGCCGATTCAATATGTAATGAGACATGCCCCATTTCCACACATATTTTCAAGCACTCAGAGCTTTGTTAACATTTTAATTCAGTTTATCCTATGTTCAGACTTACAATCATATAATCCTATTTTTTTACTTATTTTATACCAAGCTTAAATGATTAGATATAAGCATCTTAAAATGTTTTAAGATTACTGTATCAGTTCAAACCAGTTCTAAAGAGAAAATTATCAAAAAGATTAATAGCGTCAATTATTTTAGCCCTAATTTCACCATAGAGAGAAAGCAAAAAAAAAAAAAAAACTAAGTAGATTTTGACATTTAAAAATCAGTTTAGACCTCCTTTGGAATTATATTTTATTCATAAAGCAGGTATAACAAGAAACCATCAGCAATTGTTCCATGACAAAGAAATCTAAATTATTACCACAGTGAAATCCCATCCAGTTAAAATAGTGTATAAGTACATTCCAATGCTAGAATGTCAAGAAAAATAGCATGATCCATTGAATTACAAGGGAGCTTGATCCAAAGGTTCCATAATGTATTGAGTTAAATCTAGCAGTGGATTATGCTAGAAACCTCTGACCTCTAAGATACTTGATTTCCCTGATTCCTACAACCCACAGTAGTTTCCAGTCCTATGATTCTATGATTCCTCACAAAGACTGGATTCAGTGAAGTATAGGATATGGTACACAGAAGATACATTACAACATAATATAAAGAAAATGGCAATCATCTAGATCTCCCAGTCTGAATTAAAATTATTTCTGATACAATGAAATCTATTTGGGATACATGTTTTCTCTACATCTCTTATAGATGTGGAGATTTATGGTATTTTGATATATATACAGATATAGATATATGTATGGTTGTCTATGTGTGGGTGCAAGAGTCATTTGGGAATCAGACTGATGGACTACTGGACTACTGCAATGCAGTTTCCATGGAGCTACCCTTGAAGAGCATCTGGAAGCTGCCGCTGGTACAGAATGCAGTGCTATAAGCAGTTATGTATGGCTCACCATCAGAACATGTTACACCTCTGCTCTATGAACTGTATTGGGTGCCTGTGTGCTTCCAGGTTCAACTAGTTGTATTGTATGTAGGATTTTGAGTGCACTTTCCTGCATCTTTGTTTATATTTATATTTATTTGTTTTTATGGTTTTTAAATGGTTTTATTTGTTTTGCTGAACTATGTGTGCCACCTAGAGTCACAAATGTGAAATGGGTGGCTACATAAATTCAATAAATAAATAAAAATAATTTCAAGACGTTGGGAGTGACCTATAAATTCCTTCGTGGCATCAGGCCAGGTTATTTAAGGGACTACCTTTGCCTGCAGATGTCTACTCATTCCATTTGGGCTGTCAGGAGAGGACTGCTCTGGGTCCCCTTCATTAAGGAATGCCATTTGTTAATGGTGGTCATTCTAGGGCTTTTTTTTTAACCTCAGCTACTGACTTTGTGTATGTTTCTATTACTGATACGTGTTTTGTGGTGTTTTTAACTCTCATTGGCTGCTCAGAGAAATTAATTTGAGATGAGTGGCCAAATAAATTGAAATTGCAAATAATAATAATAATAAAAATCAACATACCTTTAATAAACTTCACCTTCAAATGTCTTAGCAGTTTGTTTTTCAAGTTAACCACTCCAACCCTTTTTTCTTGTCTAATATGTAATCGTGACATTTTGTTTTTATCTTGATGCCAGACAAGGGTTCAGAAGCTCAGAAAACATTTTTCTTTACCTGTTGTTTGTGAAGAATCCTGAGGATGTGTACTTTCTGCTTCCGTGACATTGGTGAACCCAGGTGGTAAATCTTTTTGTTTGGTTTGAATTGGAGTCAGCACAGAAGAGGAATCAGTAAGAGCTGAACTGCTGGGTATTTCACTCTGAGAAGCTGTGGATATTGACTCCGGATGGTAAGAACTACTGGTGTGCCCTATTATCCGCTTCCCACTTCTGTCAGATCTCTTCTCTGGGTAAAAGTTAGAAGCAATGCTCTCCATATCTGAGCTGCTCTGTTGCTGATCGTTCTGTTCTGAAATGCAATGACAGAAAATTAATCCATACAGTTCCAAAGAACCCAAGCAAGTTTTTATTTACTTTTGGAAAGCCCACAAAAATGCCACTCATTAAAATCCACATAAAGAAATAATTTAAGGTCTTAAAGGCAGTTATGTGGTATATTAACAAATGCAAAAAGGGATAGAATACCTATGTGTACAAATATTACCTGTTCGGTACCTCATCTTACTGCCAACCTCCTGTAATACTTTGGTATGCTCTGTTTGTAATGCACTGGGCCTGGTAAATATATCTAGATAATGCCCTTTCATGGAAATACAACATGCCATTTTATGAGTGGTGGAAGTGAGATTTCTACCATGGTCTAAAAGAGTGGCTATCAGAATTACCACATTTGTCTTTTTTCAAATGTATGGTAAGATTGCATGGATGCCAAAATGGAGAACAACAGAATAGCTTAGGAAATCTATCAATATTTTAAAAGATATGCATAAAAAAAATAGAAGAAGGTTCTAATCTGAAAATAATTACTGTTGGGTATGGTAAATTAGTGACAGTTGTTTTGATCTTAATTTCACTATACCAACAGTACTAGCAACAATTAAAGCTTTACATTTACATTATATAGTCTATCTTTTTTTTCAGAATAGCTCATTTTAGTGAACGCTACTATTTTAATAGTCAATGTTACAGGAGAATTTGGCAAGGTAAAAACATGTATTTTAAGCCAATTTAAGATTAAAATGTGTCAACTTTTAATAACATCTTTCATGATTTACTTATAATCATATTTATTGAGAAGAATTAGTGAATGGATAATTTAATTTATTACTATCAATATTATTAGTACCGTACTCTGATCTACTGTTACAGGTGAAATGTTTTTCTCTAATGTTATAAATAGGACTTTGTTTTCTTACTGTCAATTATTACAGTTTTTATGCACAGTTTTTCAGAAGTTTTCCCAATAATCAGTGCCATCTCTTTCTAATTAAAAGTTGTAATAGGAAATCTAATGTGTGCCTGAGTATTATCTTTCATGCTTTACAGAATAATAACTCAGTCTGTCCCAGTGCTTTAAACTTTGTCATATGTATTATTCTGGACTAGAGCCAACTTCAAACTAGATTTAATTTTCCTGTTAAAGAAGATGCATGATTTCATTCATCTTCATCTCCTCGTGACTTCAGTTGATGGTATTTTCTAAATAAACTGCTTGTTCTTTTATCTTGCTTTCTTGTTTAATACCCATCCCAAATGTTTTCATTTTACCTTTATCCCAGGGAGCTTTACCAATGCTTGAAATCCAGAAGAAACAAGAGGATTTTCCTTATTTACCTGTAGAAGCCTGAGAAAATGTAAATGCTTCTTTTGTGACAACAAAATCCCTGTGCAACAAATCCATTTGTTCAGTCTTTTCTGGTCTGGATGAAAGCCTTGAAGAACTGGAAGTATTAGTGGTGGCGAATGTTTGTGTTACATTCTTGGACTTTTTTTCATCTCTGACCAATACCCTTGAAACAGTCACACTGTCCAAGTGAGAACTGGATATTTTTCTCTCTGTGTTTGATCTGCTGTTCATCTGTTTAGTATCTTCCACAGCTGAAATATATCAATAAAAAGATTAGATGAATCCCCTCCAGGCTGGATTAACATAATGTTTTTCCCTAATGGATATTTATATATATTTAAGGGAAAACATTAGTTCTGTTGGGAATAGGTGTTTTATTGTTATAAAGAAGATCGAGAACGTACATGTAAAACTTATAATGATGACAATTAAATTTTCCTCTACATTTGCTTGTAATTATTACCTGTTATACTCAATTTTTATCATATATAAGATCAACTCAACTTATCTCTGATGAATACTGACTCGTGATATCTAATCTGTCCTTAATTCCTTAAACTAAACTGGAGGGAGAAAAGTTCTTTTATTTCTGATAATATTAGAATTTAAAATTAGCTTAGGTAGATAAATAGTGGGATTCAAGATATATTATATGCATAGCACACAGATATCTTATAATAATAATAATAATAATAATAATGATGATGATGATGATGATGATGATGATGATGATGATGATGATGATGATGATGATAAAGTTGGAAGGGACCTTGGAGGTCATCTAGTCCAACCCCCTGCTCAGGCAGGAAACCCTATACCATTTCGGACAAATGGCTGTCCAGTTTCTTCTTAAAAACTTCCAGTGTTGGCGCATTCACCACTTCTGGAGGCAGGTTGTTCCACTAGTTAATTGTTCTCACTGTCAGGAAGTTTCTCCTTAGTTCTAGGTTGCTTCTCTCTTTGGTTAGTTTCCACCCATTGCTTCTTGTCCTGCCTTCAGGCGCTTTGGAAAATAGCTTGACTCCCTCTTCTTTGTGGCAGCCCCTGAGATATTGGAACACTGCTATCATGTCCCCCCT
>NW_015387118.1:66194-69482 GCF_001527695.2 Protobothrops mucrosquamatus
ACTGGATGCAGTATTCCAAGTGTGGCCTTACCAAGGCATTGTAAAGTGGTATTAATACTTCACGTGATCTTGATTCTATCCCTCTGTTAATGCAGCCTAGCACTGTGTTGGCTTTTTTGGCAGCTGCAGCACACTGCTGGCTCATATTTAAATGATTGTCCACTAGGACTCCGAGATCCCTCTCACAGTTACTACTATTAAGCAAGGTACCCCCTATACTACACCTGTACATTTGGTTTTTCTTGCCTAAATGTAGAACCTTACTTTTTTCGCCATTGAATTTCATTTTGTTAGATAGCGAAAAAAGTAAGGTTCTACATTTAGGCAAGAAAAACCAAATGTACAGGTATAGTTTACTTATAGTACTAACTCAGTTGCTTAATCATTTGTTGAATAAGTCAGGTTTGGTTCAACAACAACCATAAACCATCATTTAGTAAATCACGTCAGCTGAGTTTATACAAATCAAAACAGGTAGTCACTGATTTACAACAGTTCATTTAGTGACCATTAAAGTGACAAGGGCACTGAAAAAAGTGACTTATGATCATTTTTCACAATTACAATCGTTGCAGCACCCCCGTGGTCATGTGATTAAAATTCATATGCTTGGCAACTGGTTCATATTTATGACAGTTGCAGTATCCTGGAGTCACGTGATCACCTTTTGCGACCTTCTGACAAGCAAAGTCAATGGGGAAGCCAGATTCACTTAACAACCGTGTCACTAAATTAACAGTTACAGTGATTCACTTAACAATTGTGGCAAAAAAGGTCATAAAATGGGGCAACACTCACTTAACAAAGGTTTCACTTAGCAACACAAATTTTGGACTCAATTGTGGCTGTAAATTGAGGGTTAAGTACAAAGTCAAGCTAAAATTGAAACGTAGTATACCACTTTACGACCATAATTAAATGACAGAACACAGAATTCGGTATCATGATGTGGTGTTGGCCATTGCTGTAATTTGGATACCTTTAAAAGACTAGTGAGAATTCAGGGACAGGCAATCTATTGATGGCTCCCCAACATAAATGCTATGTATTACCTCTAGTATAAGTATTGGGATGCCTCTCTATATCAGTTGCTTGAGAACATGAGCAGAAAGGTGTTTTGCACTTCTCTCTAGTGTG
Organism: Protobothrops mucrosquamatus; assembly: GCF_001527695.2. NCBI lineage: Eukaryota > Metazoa > Chordata > Lepidosauria > Squamata > Viperidae > Protobothrops > Protobothrops mucrosquamatus. The sequence continues at coordinate 67,332 of NW_015387118.1, forward strand.
TGGGTTTTCCATGGATATCCGATTGGTCACTGAGAAAGGATGAGAATACAGAATGCATGACACCTCTTGCTTTTCATACACTTTTGACTATACCAGGGGTAGGCAACCTTGGCTCTTTTATGACTCGTGGACTTCAACTCCCAGAATTCTGGGAGTTGAAGTCCACGAGTCATAAAAGAGCCAATTCTGGGAGTTGAAGTCCACGAGTCATAAAAGAGCCAAGAATTCTGGGAGTTGAAGTCCACGAGTCATAAAAGAGCCAAAGTTGCTTACCCCAGGAGTATATCATTTCCCACAACCTGGACTCTGATACTTATTTATTTTATTCAACATAGTGTAGTATAGATCTTCCATATCTTAACTGCAAACATCCAGAAGCCAATAGATGATGGTAATGAGGTTTAGAAAATTCTAACTGTTTGCTGCATACTAGTGGCTCTCTGTACTTCAACATACAGTTAAAATCTGAAATCATGTTTAGTATCCATTTTAATGAAAAAGTTTTTTTTTTACAAAAGTATTCATATCCATAGCTTCTCAAATATGTTATGTGAATTTTGCCCTGAAATTTGAAGCGTGTTAATTTCAACAAATTGTTGTTCAATAGATTACATTATAAACAATAAACTCAACAGTTATTGATATTGTAAAGGATACATTCAATTCTACCAAAGATTACAAATATATTCCAAGGATTAGAAAAGTAAATATCTCTTTAAGATTGAAAAGAAAATACATAACTCATGGGGAGTTGCTAGCAACTATTCATTTTAGTCTTAATTGCATGGGAAATATAAACCATAAGCATAATTAGATTAAAGAAAATTGTTTTTAAATTGTTCTGGACATCTGTTATATATTTTGTATAATAATATTGATACGGAAACATTAGCAACTGGTTGCATGGAGTTTAGTTGTACCAGGTCTCTGCAGAGATTTCTTACGCTTTTAAAATGTGTCGTTTTATAACAATGTTCTAGGTTTGTTCATTATTTAGACTCTGGATTTCATCAAGAGAAAAGGTGCCATAAACGAAACAGATTATTGTAATTGTGAAGGTAATCATAATTCTTCTTATTTCAATTTTATTTTGGAATGCAGTTCTTATAATTACTCAGTATTACCTTCCCTACATTAAGATAAAGCCAATGTTGGACGTATCTAATTTTCTTAAGTGATTCCACCTATTATTAATATGATTTATTTGAATTCAATAAGACAAAATTTTGGTAACCAAATTATCTTTAGTGCTGACGTCTCTCAAAAAAGATGCAACTCTCTGCAACACTTTTACCCTTCCCCAGTGTTTAAAGTGAAGATTTATTTAAAACAGTCATATATAAATTCTGCTCCATTTCTCCCATCCTTTTTTCCAGAACAAATTGTTTCCCTAGTGATAACTTATTTTTCCTTTTCTCTTTAGTCTTTTTCTATTGATCTAGAACATTTGGCTCTATCCCTACATGAATAAAAGACTACTTTGAAATCTTGATCATATGCGAGATCCCTCTCCTTACCTGTAGTTGCAGAAAGAGACTGAGAATGTCTATCTGTTGCTTTAGTTTCAACAGTGTCTTGTGTTGACAGTTCCATTTGTTGGGAGTCTACAGGCACTACCACGTAAGAAGAATCACTGGGGCCTGAAGAGCCAGACATTTCAAGGTTAGGAATTGTGGACACAAAACGTGGATTTTGAGAACCTCTGCTCTCTGTGACAGTTTGTAGTATATTCTCCCCACTGGTGGATATTTCAAGGTTTGAGACAGCAGATTTAGAATGTGGACCTTGAGACCTGCCGATGTCTCTGAGAGTTTGTATTATCTTCTTCCCATTTGTGGATATTTCAAGGTTAGGAATTGTGGACACAGAATGTAGATTTTGAGAACCTCTGCTATCTCTGAGAGTTCGTAGTATCTTCTCCCCATTGGTGAATATTTCAAGGTTTGAGACTGCAGATGTAGAATGTGGACCTTGAGACCTGCTGGTGTCTCTGAGAGTTCGTAGTATCTTCTCCCCATTGGTGGATATTTCAAGGTTTGAGACAGCAAATGTAGAATGTGGACCTTGAGACCTGCTGGTGTCTCTGAGAGTTCGTAGTATCTTCTCCCCATTGGTGGATATTTCAAGGTTAGCAATTGTGGACACAGAATG
>NW_015387118.1:69603-139434 GCF_001527695.2 Protobothrops mucrosquamatus
CGTAGTATCTTCTCCCCATTGGTGGATATTTCAAGGTTTGAGACAGCAAATGTAGAATGTGGACCTTGAGACCTGCTGGTGTCTCTGAGAGTTCGTAGTATCTTCTCCCCATTGGTGGATATTTCAAGGTTAGCAATTGTGGACACAGAATGTAGATTTTGAGAACCTCTGCTATCTCTGAGAGTTCGTAGTATCTTCTTCCCATTTGTGGATATCTCAAGGTTAGAGACTGCAGATGTAGAATGTGGACCTCGAGAACTGCTGATGTCTCTGACATTTCGTAGTATCTTCTCCTCATTTGTGGATCTTTCAAGGTTAGGAATTGTGGACACAGAATGTGGATTTGGAGAACCTCTGCTATCAGCATCTTGTAGTATCTTCTCCCTACTGGTGGACATTTCAAGGTTTGAGACAGCAGATGTAGAATGTGGACCTTGAGAACTGCTGATGTCTCTTATAGCTTGAAATATCTTTTCCTCACTTTTACTGGATATGTTCAGAATTGTCATATACTCCATATCAGACCTGGAAATTCTTCTCTCTGTGTTGGAGTTTCTGCTTAACTGATGAGTATCTTTCATAAATGAAATAACAAAAGGAAATTATATATGGAACCTGCATATTTTGGCAGAGTCTCTCAAATTTTATCCATACAGTAATTATATTTGCGCAAATATAATAGAAGGCTAGTCAATTTCTTAGGCTTCTAATTTGACAAAAATTATAAACATTTGGGAAAGAAACAATGGTTCAAACTGTTAATAGGAAACTTTAACCTTGAAACAGATGCAAGTAAAAACATTGCTATACAATACAATCCCAAATGTATTGGCATAGGAATGCAGAGGGAATGAGAGGAAGACCCAAACACATTGTCCCTTGTCCATGTTGTAATTAATGCTAGGATAGTCTTATTGCTCTGCCTCAATACAGTGATGTATCAAACACAAGTGAGATTAACTTCTGAGTAAACCTTTGCATGATACACATTTTAGGATTATTTTGTTGAACTAAAGTTTCACATAATTAATGAGTTGAGTACAAAGCATACATAAACAGAATTAAAATCAGGATATCAGGCACAATAAGATCAACAGTCTGCTTCACACATCATGTTTGTTATGGTTCAGTGTGATATGTGACATTACCCTAAGAATAAAATCATAGTGGTTTTTCTTTCTACATGTTAAGGTAATACTCAGTTAGCTTGTCTGGAACGATTCTATGCGATCACGCAATGGCCCAAACGCCCAATCCAAACCTTGAAATGATTTCAATCATCTCTCATAAATTTATCAATATTTTAATATTTTATTTTATTATCCAGCCAGCATTCTAGTGGGGGAGGGGTGTCTAGTCTGCACCATGTTGCGGACTCCTGTGAATTTTTATATTGCTTGCTTTTCTTCTATTCAATGCAGAAATTGAAATATTCAAGAAATCAACTTAAAGAAAGCTGGGAGAAATTAATAAATTCAGAGCAACACACCTTCAGATTAGCTCTGCCCCACATGTCAGATTAGTGCCAAGCAGTGCTGGCAAAACATTCTCAGGGGTGAACAAAGCTGGTATTGTTATTATAACTTTATCCACTTTAAGCTATAAAGACCAGTCAGTGCAAGACTAATATGTTCTGCATTGTCTTAATGATCTCATTTAATGGGATGCAATACTCTAGTGGAAATCATTTGCTTGTTTATGGACTTCATTTATGTCGGAGTAAACTATTTCTCTGAACTCAGCAAGTTACACACTCATACTTTTACAGTGAAGGTTGCCAAGCTACAATTCTTAAAAAAATGCCAGAGAGATTTGAATTATTTGACAATAGTATGGAGTAATTGCAGGCAGAAAAACCTTCAAAATACTTGTTGAAGGCCTTTTCAAGTCCTGACAGTTTCTCTCACACAAATAGTGGAAAACAGATAAAGAAAACGCAACTATTCCATAGAAAAGAGCAGCTGTAGAAACACAAATTTAAAAAGACATGTTTCTTGCCAAGCTGTGTTACTTGGCAGACTTATTCCTGATAATTTCATGCTCCATTTTGAAAAGGATAAAAGACACAGCAAGGAGAGGGGAAAGGGAGCAGATATGAGGTATATATTAGTGTTTTTTATTATTCCCAATGAAGGTTTTGAGACCTAGGCCTTCACCCTAAATCAACAAAACAAAAAGCAAAAGAGTAACCTATCCACATATGAAAAGGTTTTGCACTGCTGTATAAATTCATTTTATTTTGACATCTAAATTGAGAAAGTTTAGTATTTTCCAGCAACTATTGAAAGATTGGTTTTGTTTAGTTGATAATTACAGATTTTCCCCAATTTAGTCTCCTCGGTATGTATTCCATCCTACCCAGCCCATTTTATATCAATTGAAGTTCAGGACTGTCTTAAAGAAGTTCTCTTTAAGTGTTTCACACCATCTATTGCAGTTTGGAAATCTGCAATATGGAGGATTAAGGAGCATTTTAGATTGTGGGTCTAAAATGCAGACCAACTTAGCATATACTGGATCTCTGATTGCCAACTGAACAGCAACACATTTGCCTTGTCTAGATTTAATGTCAGCCCGTTCACTTCCATCCTGTCCATTATTAAATTAGAGCAATGTTCTAGAGCGGAATCATGACAAGTTCCCAGCCCTATTCTTTGTAGTCTTTTGTAACCATGCTGTCAATCATAAGTAGTAGTCTACCATTGTTTTAAGGCAGAGTACCCAAAGAAACCTTTGTATGAATTCTAGAAAAACAGTTAAGAAAAAGGAAAAAAAATGAAAAAATCTTGCCCCCGAATAGGCGTCGCAGCTCCATCCAATTGCATCAAAATTGCTATTCTTGCAATCCAAGCTTGCCATGAAATATAAATTGTAAACTCAAGGACGCCAAAGGTTTGCCCACCCTGATGTATAGTAGTATCACCTGCTTTTTCTGGTAGTAAGAAATAGAAAATATGGAAAGATACATACTAGTTTGTGGAGAGGTATAAGACCGAGTAAGCACAATCTTTGTTAAAGAATCAGGCGGTTTAGCATTTGATGTCCTTCTTTGGGGTATTGGAAATGTTACATGAGGTGACCATTGGATTTGACCAGAAGATGTAGCAAGTTCTTTTTGAGTAGCTGGCCCATTTCCAGTGAAGTTCTCTCTAAAAAAGCGGGAAGTCCTTTCTGAACTCTGACTGAGTGTGGCTGAACTGTCCATGCCTGGAGTATGGAAACTGGAAGTTGTGCTGTCTTCCTTCCAGGTACTAGCTGTATGGTGGTTGCTCCCAATGGCTGAAATAAGAAACAGGGCTGTTTCATTATGCCTTTCTTTGTTTATGACTTTAATTTCTAGAGCTGGCCACTTATCAATCCATACTCTGAGTGGCTAACAAAGAAGGTTTTTTTTCTACTTTTGTGTGCCATCCAGAGTCCACTGGAATTTGGTGGCCAATAAATTTAAATAAATTAATAATTTTAAAAATGAACAATGCATTGAAATCTGTAATAAAAGACCAATATACCAAGGGAAGAAAATCTCTTAAATGTAAATATAATAGTAGTACAGTAACAGCAAACAAACTTTTCTGTTTTATTTGGGGTTTTTATTTCTAATGAAAAACTTTAAATGGAAAAACATTAATAAACTTTAATTCTGGGTAAGTTGAAGCATGTTTCAGAAGGGGATGAGGAGATTTTTTATTCCCATATTTTTCTCATTAAAACATATATATAAAACCCTAATCCTAACCCACCTTGTGAAGATTATAAGCAAAAAAAAAAGTGAATGCAAGGGATAGTGTTCCTTAATTTTTTGCTTTTCACCATCATGTCTCCATTCAGAAATGAAGCCTCTATCTTATGATTATGTCATCAAAATCAGTTTTCTGTATGAAGTAACATTTTAAAATTTTTTACAAATGCATATGCCTAGAGCAGGGGTATCCAACCTTGGCAACTTTAAGATTTGTGGACTTCTATTCCCAGACTTCATGGCTGGCTGAAGAATACTGGGAGTTGAAGTCCACAAGTCTTAAGTTGCCAAGTGTGGCGACCCCTGGCCTAGAGTATAAGCTTCTAAATCCAAGCATACAAGAATGGAGAGCTGGTCTGCTCCTTCCCATTTGGGTTTCAGGAGAACCTTTATGTCCTGATTATTATGTTAAATGCAGGAAGGGGACATGCTGTAACTGAATTTGGTATACAAATGTTTTTGATTTATTTATATATTGTATTTGATTAATTTTGTGGGTGGGTCTTTATTTGGGGGGGGGATTCTGATAATTAGCTACCATTTACCATCTGGCATCATCACACACAAATAAATTATTTTGTGACCTGCTATGCTTAATAAGCAGCCATTTTATTTTTAAAAAAGTGTGCCCAGTTATGGTATTTATATTATGGAAATACCTACAAACACATTTTCAAAACTTCAATCTTCCCTATATGGTTGCCTAATCATGTAATACATTATATTGTTTCAGTGTCTTTCCCCCATTTTAGGTCAACAGTTCAGATACTGATAATGAAACTCACCTGAATGTTTTTTCTCCAAAAATGGAGAATTTGCTGTCTTGGGAAAATGCTTCCTCAAAGTCACTGATTCAGAACCGGCAATACCCACCATATTTGGTGAGGCACTTGCTCGCTTAGTTTGTGTCATTTGAGATAACTGTGGTGTCACATTCACAGATCTGATTAGTTTGGTATAAGATGTGGTACTTCCTGTGGCAGCTACAGATGCTGAAGCGAGGTTGGTCCAAAACGTCCTTACTTTATCATTTCCAGATGTACTGGAGGCATGTAGACTCCGTATATAGGAAGTGGAAATCTTTGCTTCAGTGTTTGGATTTTCTACATCCTTTTGTCTGGTCATAATGGCTGAAGATGAAATGAAGAAAAACAGAACAGAAACAAGGCTGAGGTGAAATCTAATGACTCTAAGCAAGTGTATGTTTATTGATGGAGGGTAGATATAGAGCACATTTGCATTTGAATATAAATATAAAAGGAAGTTTGGTGGAAAAACTTGGATGGAAACTAATCAAGGATGGATGGAAACTACACAAGGAGAGAAGCAACCTGGAATTAAGGAGAAACTTCCTAACAGTGAGGACAATTAACCAGTGGAACAGCTTGCCTTCAGAAATCATGGGCGCTCCATCACTGGAGGTTTTTAAGAAGAGACTGGACAGTCACTTTTCCGAAATGGTATAGGATAGTGATGGCGAACCTTTTAGAGACCGAGTGCCCAAAAACTGGCCCCGCCCCTGCTCCACCCCCTGCCCTGCACTGCCCTGCCCTGCCCCGCAGGGCCACTCACCACCTCCAGGGCCCACCACAGATTTCCCAGGCAGCCCAGCAGCGCCATGGCCCTCTGCCCGCACCCCGCATCAACTGTGCGGGATGGGGCATGAGGGCAGAGTCTTGTCTACGCTGCCTGGCTGCCATGTCCTTGGCTGCCCTGCTCCGTCTGGGCCACGCTCGGGGGCAACTCTCCTCCAGGGGGGCTGCTGGTGAGGAGTCCTTTCTAGCTCTATTCTGATTGATACATATGTTCGGGTGTATGCCTGTGCATATAGGACTAAATATGAATAATAGTTTGCATATATGCTCATGAATGGTAAAAAGTGAGATCCATGTTGGTCATATGCATGTTACTGGTAAAGGACCTTCTACAGTAAGTCCCATCTTTTGCCTTCCCTGCCTTAGTCCTTTAAAACTGAAGTTCAGTTTTACAAAAGTTTCCCATTCATGAAAACGGTTTCTGAAGCTCACTTAGTTAGCAGACTGACATTCATGGACTTTTTTGGACTTTCTTTTCCCGATCTGGTCCTATCACTATGATCTCCTAAATCCTGACTTTGATTATGCTCAACCGCCTTCTTATTATTCCGTTTTTCTCTGTCTTCTGGTTCTTTTGCAGCCGATTGCTGGCTGACCTATTAAGCCCTTTAAACCAGATTATATGAACAATATAAATGATTGTAAGTTCCTGTTTGTTTCATATTTCTCATTTCAGAACATCCATAGGATTAGACAAGCAGAATACAATGGGCTTTAATTAAGCTGTTTTTTCATAACATACCAGCATCTTTTTAAAAAAAAAAAAAAAACCCAGATACCCCAACATCACCAGACTCTTTGTTTTTGTATCTACCTCATTCTGTGAGAACCCTAACATTCATTAATTACAGGACTTTGGAATTTATCTTGGTTTTCTAATGACACATACACAACACACATCCTAATTTAACCTTTAAATATTTTTTCTATCCATATAAAAGGTGGTTAAAGAGCAGTTGAGGGTAGTAACCAGAGATGGACATGCTTTGGCAATACTAAGTATTAAAAGTTATCCATATGGAAAACTGCCTTGACTTCAAACATAGAGGCAGGAAGATTTACATCTAATTCAATATTTTGGTAAGGCTCCAAAATGCTAATGATATTATATATAACAGCAAATCTATGTGTCTATCATTTTGTAATGTAAAATATTACATTTCACAAAAAAAGAGAAGGGTAAAGGTGGCTGAGGAAGTCCTCGTTTTCAGAAATATATAAAAACAACCTGGGGTAGAAGATGCCAACAGAAAGGAAGTCCCAACTACCATGACCACCACCACCCAGTGAAGACGGTACATGCTCAGTAGCTACATAATGCTGACTAACTGTTGTGAAAGAATGGTAGGGAATTTTAAAAAAGGATATGAAATGGAGCATCCTTAAAAAGGGGCATGGCTGATTGATAAGAATCCCGAGCAGAAGCATTCAATAGGCCAGTATTTTGTTGCAAAGTCCAATTTGGTTTGCACATTTATTTCAGATTTATATATACGTGGTTTATATGCATCTCTAACTTTCCAAGCATAAGAACTGCAATCTATACCACTTCATTTTCGCCCACAAGAATTAGCTTTCCTTATCTTGGTAATACTGACTTTCATGTGTATAGCTAAACCGATGGGAGAGTTGCAAGATTCAACGTGGGCCAACTATTTTGCATTTTGCAAAAGCGAATTCCACATGAGTTCAACGATGCTTACACTCAGGTTAGTGCTGGGAGATTTTAGCCTTAACTCAGAGATGCTCAACTCACAGATTACATTTCCTCCCTGATATTGTCATTTTGATTGGAAAAGCGATGCTAGGCCCACCATATCAGATTGGGAGGCTGAAACTGGAGAATGTGCTGTGGTGGCAAAATTGAAAGTACTGTATTCTAGAAGTTTAACCAATTTCAAGCAGGAAGGGCTCCCGTTGTATACAATTATCACAGAGCCCAGCATATTTAGACATCTGTAATATGGACTTTAGGATTTAAATAGAAACCAACAACAATTACTGTTCGATGCAAAGTTTAAATGTTTAAACTGTGGCTAGTGGTTAGGAATACAAATGAAAGGGAGGATATATCACTAGAATGCAATTTATTTTCTCTTTTTTTCTATGCTTTTAAAAATGTCAATGCAGTAGGATTTATTTGTTTTGCTTTATCTTGCTTTTTCCTACTTTATTTTTAAAAAATAAAACATAGGGATTATTTAAAGACAAAGAAGAAGAAATTGCCACTCTGTGGGCTTCCAAGCCCTTTCCTGAACATGCCACCAACTCTGCAAAACAACATTTCTTCTCCTCTGCTGGCATGCTAGTAAAGTAGATATCCACCAAAAAAAGATCTCTCTCCAAGAGCAGAAAAAACCACTCATGACATGAGGCTTAATTCTAAATCAGGACATGGGAATTCTTCAACATTATTTCAGAAAGGTCAGCTATAAAAACCAGTTCAAGCCTGACCCCGTACTTAACACTCATAGAGAAATAAATAGACTCACACTTCGGATCCTGTTCCTTGTTAATCTGTTAGAAAAGCTCAAATTAATTTTAATAAGCAACACTTCCCAGAGTGGGATTACTGAATGGAGGCAATGGAATGCAGCAGTTGTTAAATAGAAACATCACAAATATTTGAAGAACGTTCAACCCCACTTTTTTTTAAAAAAGGTGGCTTACTTTTTTTTTTTAACCAAATACAGTAGGTGCAAGTATCTCATTGTAGAAACCCCAAGGCTTAAGCATGTTTTAGTTTTATGAGTAAACTGCTCTTTAGTTTTGCAAACCTAGTAGCATTATTTTCAAACTCCTTTCTGTCCTCTGTGGATCACCTGTCAGTCTTTTGTGCAAATCATAAAATACTTTCTTATTTTTATTTAGTACTCCTATTTACATATCACTCCTACTGCAAAGTTTCTTCATGTTGCTTTCTGATATATAACAAAATTGCTGAGATTCTCTGGTTCGTTTGTTTGTTTCTTGCTCATGTACACTGCTGAGTTGCCTTAGACTTTTCTAAGACAAATAATAAATGTGTTACATAATGTGTTTCAATTACTGTTAAAAATATTATCTTTTTAAAAAATATTTGTTTCCAAGACCTAAACATGAAATAGTTTTTTATTAGAATAAAATATGGAATTCATTACGGAACAAGGAATTAGGAAAGACAACCCATGCAATTTTAGCTAAAACAAATAACTACATCTGTAAAGTATGTCACAATCTTCAAAGTTTGCCTTCAATACCTATCCTTTAAAAATGAACTTCCCAGTTAAGCACTTAAGGACAACATAGAACCCAAAAAAAGTTGTGTGGAGTGTATTTTATATCTCAGATGTGTGTTATGTTTGCCATTGAGACAACATCTAGTTGTGTGGTAGAAGCCATGAGAATGGCATGTTCTGTCATCCGGATCCACACATGGGATCCACACAAGCTGGAATTATATTTATAGCCCTCAAGAAACTCAGAAATTGTACAAATCCAAGAGCCTCTTCATATTTTATAGTCAAAAGATACATTTAATTTTTAATATGTAATATATATTTAAACTGGCAACTGCTTCATGACCTGCAACATGAAAAAAGCAAGCCTTACAGCTGAGCCTCAAACTTTTAGGCCTTAAAAATATCTATAGAAAGAATTGCCATATTAGATAAAAATTAAGAAACATTGACACTTCATTTCCAACAGGAAGATACCTCTTGAACTTTAAGTGATGAGAAGGCACATTACTCAACCTGTCAAGGAATCACTGAATTGTAAAGAGCTATTTGCCTGCTGAAGCTGGCATTTTTTTTTACTGCAAGAATCCAAATGAAAGCGTTCCAGGCAAGATAGATGGCTTTCTAGTTTCTATCTGAACATATTGAGGGCTGTTGCAGTTGTTCTTTCCCTCTTTTTAAAAATCCATTTCATTTCTATCCCACGGTTTCTCTCTCGGAGGAGCATGAATTACAATAGAACAGTAGCAGAGTTCTTGTTAGTCTTAAATAAAATCTGTACAATGGCCAAAAATAAAACCAGGAAGCCTAGCGGCATTATCAAATTTAGCTATTATTTACAGGCATTTCCTCTGCCCCCCCTCCTACCTTCTCAGCCCCATGTGATCAATGCAAATACCATTTAAGCGCTCTCCCCAGAGGAGGCTGCTAGAGGGGAAAGCAGGAAAGGGAGAAGGCCTTGAAGAAGTCACTTTCCTCCCTACCCCATTGCACAGACTTCTCTGCCCTTCTAGATTCTGAAAAAAAATAAAGGATGTGTCAGGTTTAATGCAGTTGCTGCAATGACGTTAAAACGGTTCCCTGCACCTTTGAATCAAGGGTACTTTTAACGTTGTAAGCCTCGCATCGAGATGGGCAGCACACAAATTTAATAAATAAAATAAATGCTTTCTCAGTAAACAGATAAATGGCATCCTTTTTAGAACGAACATTTTATGTGTTCTTCGTGTCACTAAAATAAATCTGGTTAGACGAAAAGCTTTGCTCCAATCTGGAGGGGGGGGGGAAATCTCATGAGAAAAAAAAAACAATTAAAACCTGATGCTGCCCAGAGTGTTTGCAATCTGGAAAATCAACCCCATTGCTCAGCCTCCTGAGACCCAGTCCTAGAGGGAAATCTCAACTCCCTCATTCCTGAGTCTGTTCAGGAAGTCTTTAGGAGTAAGATTGAGGCTGAGAAAGAAGAATAACAAAAAAAAAGGCTCACAGCCTATCCTGCCTCTCGCAGTGAGGGCATATTCAGCCCGCTCCTTTATCAGCTACTAGGGAAGCGTCTCTGGGCTGTGTTTTTCAAACACGGCTGCGGATGTAATGATTATGGGTGGAGGCTGTTTGGGAGCCAAGGGAGTTTATCCGAACAAAAACTTCAGTCCTAAATCTGGACTGTTTCAATTTCCTTCCTTGTTCTTTCCCTGAAAAGAGCAGCTCTGAGAAGGAGGAAAAAAAAAACACCTTCAGAGCAGAAAAGCAATACTATGGGACTGTTAACATGTGGCTAATAATCCATTGTATTCATTAGAAACCGGGACATAGAATTAACCCTTTTCTTTGCCAAATGGGTAACCTGATCAGCTGGCCAAGACAAAATTAGAAGAGGATGGATAAGCTACATGCAAGTGTTTTTATTTGCATATAAGCTGTCCAATGTGGTCTCTGGTCATACAGCTGGCTTGCACACTTACAACCACAGCATAGTTATTTTGTAGTAGTTGCCAATCTAGAATAAAGCAAAAAGTTAAGATAAGCTCAAGGAAATGGGCTTGAAATCCCCCAAATGTAATTAGTTGGACATCTGGGGTGGGTGGAGGAACATTAGATGGTGAACAATTCAAAGGGATCAACACAACAAAATAATACCTAACTACTTCCATTGAAAAAGTCCCCTCAGTCCCACCCTCGGATCTTGCACTGGATCATGCGCAAGCTAACAGGCACTCAAATAGCCACATGCCTGCTGCCATTTTCATAAATCATGGTAACTGTCACCAGAGCAACTTCCTTAATCATGGTCTCCTGAACTAAAGGCACAAAGTTGCAGGTATGCATTCTTGTGTTGCAACACTGCATCGCTAGGGTTAAGGATAGCTGCAGTTCTTTAATGTACTCCCTGAATGACATCCATCTATAGTGTGATATGACTTTCCCAGGAAGGCCATTCCTTGTGGTCCATATTGTCTTCTGTGCTAGTAAAACCAGCAATGCAAGAGACCCAAAAGCTACATAGGCTCATACAAGTCATGAGCCATGAGAGGGATCAACTAAATATTGATCACTGCAGAAAAGGAAAAGAGAGCAGCTCCTTAATCAGCTTAGCAACATGTATTAAAAACGTCTATGGAGATTCTCAGTCATCCAGATCATGGTTGTCCCAAAGGTGCTTTTTCAAAAGGCAACTGGACTTCCTTTGTTTTTCCTTGAAGACGTTTAGCTTCTCATCCAAGAATCTTCTTCAGTTCCCTGATGAACCGAAGACGCTTCTTGGATGAGAAGCAAAACGTCTTCAAATAAAAGCAAAGAAAGACCAGTTGCCTTTTGAAAAAGCGCCTTTGAGACATGTCTTAAAAATTAATAAAGAGCTGCTACATGACAGGTATATTATTATAGGCCCTGATTACTTTCCATAGTTTCTGCTCAAAGATACAGTCTGGTAGAATGTGCATGTTCGCCTCTATTAAGCAGTACCATTTGCTAGGACCTAGAAAGTACACTTTCTCTGTCAAAGCTCCTTGCCCTTTGAACAATGCTCTTTCTCACACACACCACAGATTCATTTGGCCACAGATTCATTCCACAGGGCCTGGGTTTGTATGGAGGGAATTGATAGCGTGATTGTTTTCTGGATATTTGAGATTTCCCATTTGCATCATCTGTATTTTATTGGTATTTTCATTGGGCACTGCCTCCCCCAAGTCTTCATAGAGTTGAGCAATCTTATAAATTTAATTTATTGCTATTATTGTCACACAAATGAGTACTGTATCACAAACTGGAGGTTGACTCCAATGATTTGTGTCTTGTCCAAGGATCTAAGAGTCACAAAATGTGCGTTGTCCCAAGTAGGGGAGTTTTTTTGCAAAAATTAGTAATGCTGAATCAGAGCAATTTAACATTTCTAAATATTTAGTGAATACTTTTGGTATTGCACCAGGAGCTTCAATTACAATTGATATAACCAATGATTTTTTCTTCCATAATTTTTTTTCCACTTCGGTTTGTAAATCACAATCTTTTGTTGTGTTATCCAGTGGCTTTTTGAATGTCCCTGACTGAATAGATTAAAAATTGCTATGGTAGTCCATCTTTCATTGCTTCTTTGTAGTTTTCATTTGGTTTTAAGCAGTGGTGGGATTCAAATATGTGAACAACCGGTTCTCTATGTGGATGCCGCTTCCGGAAGTCCATTCTGGGCCTGGGCAACAAAAAATTAGCTACCGGTTCTGCCGAAGTGGTGCGAACCGGTTGAATCCCACCACTGGTTTTAAGAGAACAGAGAACTGTTATGCTCTCACCTGAATCAATACCTTTTCTTTCTTTGTTCCACACCAATCTCCCAATCATCCAACTCAGTCATGAAATTAGTTTTTGCCTTTAATATGGCTCTTTATAAATATTTAAGGAGTGAAAAAGAGTCAAATCCTTCCTGCAATCTGGGGAAAGGGCTTAATTTTGCCCCTCCTCGTGCTCCCAACTGAAATCTTCCCCCACACATCTGCTCTTCCTACGGGGAGAAACATGAGTTCAAATTTTCTTGCTTTGTTATAAAAAAAATCACATTTAAACAACTATCTGGACATTGCAGAGTTAATTTTAAAACGTGGATAAGAAGTAAGGGATGAATATTGAGTGGGTGATACAAGCAGTATGCTTTCAAGATAACTTGATCAGGAATTCTCAGATCTCTTCAAATTCCCCGTTTGCCCAGGAACCCTGAGAGTGGGAGTTGCTATACAGTATATCATATCTGCACAGCCCAAAGTTAGCGGTGAAGGCTATCTGAAAACAAATGGAAAAAAATACTCATGTTGGTAAATATAGTTCTATTCATTTGTTTGAAGTCTTACCCACTGATTTATCCCTTTTTGGAAGTTTTCTGTAAATCTTTTCCTTCCTGGAAAAAAAAGAGAACTGGTAATTTGGGCTTTAAAAAAAGAAAGAAAAAGAAAAAAGACCCAGGGCTGATGTGGGTGTGGCTGGGTGGAAATGGCTCTTGAAAGGGAGAGACCCTGTTTTGTCCCAGCTTCAATTCCTGCTCTCTCCTGATGGCAGCCTGGTTGGAGTCTGCCAGACGGCTTGGAGAGGAAGTCAGATTCCACTGGTGCAGAGTTGCTAGGTCACTGGAACAATAAAAAGGCAAGGAAAAAAACATCCTGGCTGCAACACAGACCAGCTGAAAGTATAACCGTGTATGTGTGTGCATGCATGTGTGCGTGTGTGTGTATGTGTGTGTGTGTACAGGGAGAGGGTGCAAATAGGTTAAAAATCAATATACCGTATTTTCCGGCGTATAAGACGACCCCCAACTTTTCCAGTTAAAATATAGAGTTTGAGCGAGAGAGGGGGGGGAGAGAAAATTTGATGAGTAATATTCCTTTACATGTGTAAAGGAATAAAATAGAATACCCGTATTTTCCGGTGTATAAGACGACTGGGCGTATAAGACGACCCCCGACTTTTGAGAAGATTTTCAGGGTTTAGAAAGTCGTCTTATACGCCGGAAAATACGGTAGTTCCTTGGGTGTGCAGGCAACAGGTGCACTGGAATGAGAAATACCTTCAGGCCTGAGTGACTAGAACATTGATGCCCAGTGACCTTGCAAGGCTAGTTTGTACCCTGTTCGATTGGGATAGCCATAAAGGAATACAGGTAGTCCTCGACTTACAACAGTTCATTTAGTGACTGTTCAAAGTTACAACGGCACTGAAAAAAAGTGACTTAGGACCATTTTTCACATTTATGATCGTTGCAGCATCCCCGTAATCACGTGATCAAAATTCGGACGCTTGGCAACTGGTTCCTGTTTGTGATGGTTCCAGTGTCCCGGGGTCACGTGATCCCCTTTTGCGACCTTCTGACAAGCAAAGTCAATGGGGAAGCCAGATTCACTTAACCACCGTGTGACTAACTTAACAACAGCAGTGTTTCACTTAAGAAATGTGGCAAGAAAAGTCGTAAAATGGAGTAAAACCCACTTAATAAATTTCTCACTTAGCAACATGAATTCTGGGCTCAGTTGCGGTCGTAAGTCGAGGACTACCTGTACACATCTGTCTGACATGTCCTTCACCACGAGGAGATGCCTTTCGGAGGCATGCAGGGGAGCCTAAAGGCTGTTGGATGATTTTCCACAGATGAAGATTTTCATTGTCATCCAGATTCCAATCATATCATACTAGGCTGAGCCTGAGAGTCTGCTCAGGAAATGTCTACATTCTCACAATCTGTGATTGGCAGGAAAACCGTCATTAAACAGGAACAGATCTGAACAATAACAGGGAGCAAGCTCTTGCAAGGGGCTCCGGGATCAACCAGATCGCATGCCAAGCTATTCCAAAATTGGGTATTTCAGTGCTCACATTTGGCATGACGAGAGATTCATCCTTTTGATCAAAGATCTGTGTCTTACTATTCTTGGTTGAGTGTGAGCAAACTGAAGTGTCCCTATTCAGTCATCATACTATTGTCCAGAATACTTCCATTGTCTTTCCCATCCCAGCCTCTGACCCCAATATATGTGTGTAGGGAGCTCCTGAGAAACCTTCTTTGGATTTGAAGCAACTCTGCCAAGCATTCCTTTCTCAGTGGGCCCATTTTGGCAGGATTATTGATTCACTTACTCTCTACCTCATTTCCTTCCAGAGAGTGTTACAATAAGAAAAAGAAATATAGATTAGAAAGCATACAAACACATTTCAAACACTGGGGAAATAAACGTCTCTGCTCAAGTGACAATACGGTAACAAAGTTGATTGCCAAAGCAGGTCGAAGGAAGCCTGTGCAGCAGTTCAAAAGCTTTCTCTGAACTCATCCTCTTTCTCCAGCGGTGGACCACAGCAGACTTTGTGGACAATTTGTTTTCCCGCTGGAAGGAACTCTTGTCTCACTCTGACAACAGACTCTTGAGGCTTGGCTGCCACAGCAGGGCCTGCAAGGAGAATGGTGGCTTGTCAAAGAAGCCATCCTAGCAAGGAGGCAAATGGGCAAGCATTCTGCACACCTCTCTGCTGCAGGAACGCCCGGGCGTGCCAAGGGGCCAGGTTTATTTGGTTTGTACTTGGGATTATTTTCTTTCTCTTGTCATGGAACTGGGGAGTAAGTTGGAGAACTTGGTTATTTCATAGGATGGAGGTCAAGGGCAATGCTGATAGGGATTTTACAATGATTTCCATTTCTTATAACCTAAAAAGAACATATTTCGCAGGATCCAATCTGAGTCGGTCACCGGAACCAAAGGTTTATTCTTCCAAGCTTTTGGGCTTGTGCTGGAACCCATCATCAGGGAACTTCTCTTCTCTTCTCTTCTCTTCTCTTCTCTCCTCTCCTCTCCTCTCCTCTCCTCTCCTCTCCTCTCCTCTCCTCTCCCTCCCCTCTCTTGAGAGAAGTTCCCTGATGACGGGGTCCAGCCCAAAAACTTGGAAGAATAAACTTTCGGTCCTGGTGACCGACTCAGATTGGATCCTTCAACATTATCCTGAGACATGTATATTTATCTTCATTCGAGAGAACACGTTTTGCTTAGAACTCAACATCCCACTCTCCCCTGCTTCAGTTTCTATTGCACCCAACGAACATAGTTTGCGAGAGGGGTTGCAGAAAGCACACAACTACCAAAACATTTTCACAGACTTTGGTGGAACTTTTAATTTAAAAGAAAATTGCGACTTGGTGGCTTGGTAGTTTCAACTTGTTACACACAGTCAAACATGGGTGGTGTGGAGGGGTGGGCTGAAGCACATTCGCATGAAGTAGTTAGTAAATTTCCTACAGGTAGAGTGGAGGCTGTTCCAGGACGGGAAGTATCTTGGATAGGACGCTGATTAACCTGGAAGAATTCTCCTTCATCCTTTCTCTCGTGTTCTGCAGCATGAGGCAGAAGAACAGAAAAAGAAAGGGAAGGAAATGGCTTTGTCATACAACATGGCAAGTCACCCAATCTTTGAGGCTGCTCCCAAGTAAGATCTGGTTTCTACGGAGGAAGATCTAAAGCAATGCAGTTTTCCCAAGTTTAATGCACTCCAGATATTGTTGGCTATGCTGAGTGAGACTAACTGGAATTGTAACTTAATATAATTACGGTAGGAGCAAGGAGTAAGTCGGATTCACACTCATTATACTTGCTCTATTAAAAGCCGCACAATTTCAATAATTCTGTGTATTGTTTCCAGTATCTTATTTCCCCAGTTTGAGATCCAGAGGTTGTTAAAGTTTGGCCACAGTCAAAAGCAGAGCAAAAAAACACTCTTTGGATCCCACTTCTGCACTTTAAACCCTAATGGTGCCCTTATTCCTCTTATTAAGCATTTGAAAAGCCATCTAATTCTAAAGGACAAGACAGAATGTCACATTTTTATCTCTTCTATCGTCTTCCTTTGGTTCTCCTCCTTAAGAAACTCGGGTAAGAATTGCCCACACTGTATTCAGGCATTGCTCAAGACTGCTTCCCTGTCCTTGCGGAGTCCAATTCTCACTGATTGCCTATCACTCTTCAGGAGCTTCATACTTTTTTTTGGCCTATCCTTGCATTGCACATTATTCCATCTACACAATGTAACTACTAATGTTTTCACCTTCCTTTTTCTGGTATTTAAAAGGCAGTGTTTCCCAGCACCTTTTTTACTACCACTTTCCTTCCAAGTAAGCATTGTCAGCAATGGGCATATTTCATAACCCAGCTGGAAAACTTGCCTGGTCTCTGTCAAATCAATTTCAAATATCACCTCTAAGGAAGATCACATGCCGCCCCCACCCACCACCCACCCCATCTTTCCAGTGCACCATCTCCAAAGGATACAGCTGCTTCAGCTGGAGATGCATTTGATAGTCATCATTATATTATGTTCACTTCTCCTCCTTGACATGAACCTTCCTGCCATCTGGCACAAGTGTAAAGGGAAAAGAGAGTCACATTTAGGACTGGTTCTTCCTGTGCTAATCAAAACCCCAAAAGTTCTGTTTCAATCCTGAATGCAAGCATGACAGGGCCAGCAGGCAGTAGATAGCAGAGGGCTACGTTTCCCCTGCGGTTTACAGAATAACAGTTGCAACGGACCTTGGAGTTCTTCTAGTCCAGTGGTCCTCAACCTTTGGAGCTTGGCGACCTGGCCGGGGGGGGGGAGAGAGGGGAACTGGACACCTGAGCAGCACACGTGTGCACACGTAGTTCAATTTGTGTAAGTTGAGCTGCCAGTCACGCGGCCTGGTTGAGGAATACGCCGTGGCCCAGTAGTGGGCAACGACCTGGGGGTTGGGGACCCCTGTTCTAGTCCAACCCTCTGCTCAAGCAGGAGATCCTATACCATTCTGAACAAATAGCTGTTCAGATTCTTCTTAAAAACCTCCAGCACCCACAACTTCTAGAGGCAAGTCATTCCACTGATTAATTGTTCTGTCAGGAAATTTCTCCTTAGTTCTAGGTTGCTTCTCTTTTTGATTAGTTTCCATCCATTGATTCAGGTGCTTTGGAGAATAGGTTGGACCTCCTCTTCTTTGTGGCAGCCCCTTAGATATTGCGAAGCTGCTATCATGTCATCTCTAGTCCTTCTTTTCATTAGAGTAGACATACCCAATTCCTGCTTTTATCCCTACTGCCCCCCAAAGAAAAAACCCCCCAAGTTGTTTTGGCTGGAGCAGGGATATCACCTCATTCCAAATGCAGTTGTAGGAGTAAAACTGGAGTTGTGTTTTGCTAAGACTTATCCTCCAACAATCTACATTCCTGGTTCTGCCGGGAATCCCTCTGCCCATCTGACGTGCCGGGCAGCCAAACCCTTGGCCTTCCAGAGGTGCTGTCTGTCCTCCCGCCAAGCACCACCTTTCCCCCATGTGCGTCATTATTGGTCCTCGTCCGCTTTGAAGCTAACCACTTCCTCCAAAGATTGTGGATCTGCACTTGTGTTCTGTTTCTTCTCATATTCATTTTTAAAGCTTGTATATTTATTTTATGGTACTGTTTTTTTCCCATGAATTGAGATTCAGACTAGTTAATAATATATCAATAAGACAGCCCAGGAAAAAAAAACCCAAAGCAAATCTACCATTACAATGAACAGAAGCTTACAAACAAAACTAAGGCAGCTGTCCCCACCCAGGCATAGTCCAGATGCATTGGGAACACGGTTTTCAGAATTTCAAGCCAAGGCTGCTATCCAGTAGTTGTTTGATATGTTCTCGCCAAAGCAATGGAAAGTAATGATTATTATTTTTTTGCCTGAGTCAGGTGTTGGGGATTTTTTGTTTTGTTTTTTTTTTGACTCCTGGCAACGGGCTGGGCAAATCCTTGCAATTTTCTAGGCAAGATTTTGGAACTAGTTTGCCACTGTCTTCTTCCTGGGGTTGAGAGAAAGTGACTGGCTCAGGATCACCCAGCTAGTTTTATTCCTAAGGCAGCATAGAACTCACGGTCTACCGGATTCTAGCCTGGTTCCTTCACCATACACCGAACTGGCTCTCCAATACAGTACACTTAGTAATGCAATCCCAGAAGCTTCTGGGAACCACAAGCTGCTCATCCCTTCTCAACATCACCAGGATCACTCTTGCGCTGCCATTGATTGTTGGTTTATTTCTAAATGTGTACATTTATCAAACTTGTTAGACAGAACAACAAGGTAGACTGAATCCCAAAATCCCCTGATCCTTTCCACCAATACTGCATCCAGTTTTGGTCACCATGATGTAAAAAAGATGTTGAGACTCTAGAAAGAGTACAGAGAAGAGCAACAAAGATGATTAGGGGACTGGAGGCCAAAGCATATAAGGAACGGTTGATGGAATTGGGTATGTCTAGTTTAACAAAGAGAAGGACAAGGGGGGACATGATAGCAGTATTCCAATATCTCGGGGGTTGCCACAAAGAAGAGGGAGTCAAGCTACTTTCCAAAGCGCCTGAAGGCAGGACAAGAAGCAACGGGTAGAAACTGATCAAGGAGAGAAGCAACCTAGAACTAAGGAGAAACTTCCTGACAGTTAGAACAATTAACCAGTGGAACAACCTGCCTCCAGAAGTGGTGAATGCTCCAACACTGGAAGTTTTTAAGAAGAGACTGGACAGCCGTTTGTCTGAAATGGTATAGGGTTTCCTGCCTGAGCAGGGGGTTGGACTAGATGACCTCTAAGGTCCCTTCCAACTTTACTATTATTATTATTATTATTATTATTATTATTATTATTATTATTATTATTGCTGCTGCTGCTGCTACTACTACTACTACTACTACTACTATTATTATTATTATTATTATTATTATTAACTACTAAGATAAATAATTTGATGCTTTGTTGATATCATCAGGTGCAGGATCTATTCCCACAATAATTTTGACCGGGTTGGTGTGGAGTCAACTAACCTATGTAATTTTAAATTTAGCTTTAAACAGACCTAGTAAGGTCACAGATTCAATCAATTGTGCTGTGGGGTCTTCTAAACTAGTGTTTCCCACCATGACCTCTTCCATATTTTATTTTTTATTTATATCCTGCCTTTGTTATTTTTTTTACAAATAACCCATATCTAACACACCTTCCTCCTCCTATTTTCTCCACAACGACAACCCTGTGAAGGGAGTTGGGCTGAGATGTATGAAGTTTGGCTCCCAGAATTCCCAGTTAAGGGATCTACTTCAGGAAGTTGTCAAGATTGAAAAACAGTGACATAACTCCCCCCCAGTCAACTGACGTATTCTGCTTACCCATCCAGATGTGAAGAGTGGCTAATTTCTAGGTTTCTTTTACAGAAGTCACATTACTAAATTATAAATATTAATTTTAATTATCTCTAGGCTGATCTATGACTTAAAATAAAGATTTTTATTTAATTACTGAAAAAAAATCTCAGAGATCATGAACATCCGCTTTGATGCATAACTAAATGTAATCTAAATGGAAGTCAATAACTATGAAAAAGTATCCGTTTCAGCTGCTACATTCCACTGGAAAAAAATGTACAATTAAGAAAAAAAAAGTATGGCTTCTAATCATTCACCGCTTTACTAGTTTACATTTCCCATTTTTCTTCACAGCTATCCCAAGCTGAGATCATGTTGCTGCTTTTCAAATCAGTGGATGAAAAGACCCTTTGTTATCTGCCAATTTAGCTCCATATCACATCCCACACTGGATAAATGAAGAGATTGTATCACCAAGCACCAGAACTTAGCCATTTAATCCTGGAACAAAAAACGATGAAATTTAAAAGGCACCTTATAATCTGGTTCCCATTCTACTGGGCAGGTTGGGGGGGGAGGGAGGTGGGCTGGGGTTGGCAGGGTGTGTGATGAAGCTGTCCACATTAACCTGACTTTCACCTTTGGGCTGGCAAGTGTCTGAGCACAGGTGCAGACTAGGGCAAGGGTGGAATGCTGCTGTGTGTATCGCAGCATGCTGTGTGTATCGTGGCATGTCTATGTTGTTTCTGATAAATGTATTTCTTGGGTAATTGGTGGATGAGTGGGGTGAAAGAATCTCTCGGCCTGGGAGAGGAGAGGCAGAGATCAGAGTAGGATGGGGAAGATGAGAGGTCAAGCAGGAAACATGACGATGGACAGAGGAAAGGAAGGTTATTAGATCCTTGGTGGCCCTGGACACAGTGACCTGTGGCTGGGCCATGTAGTGGTGCCAGCTTCGTAGAGTAAGGTGGGGATCCCTTTGGCATTGAAGGAGGCTTAGGGAAGATAATGAAGAAGACAGTTGGGCTTCAGCTCTAGAGGACCTGGAGAAAGCAGATTATCTGGTACCCATTTCAATCAGGTTTCAGGCCAGGTATGGAGACATCATTGATCATGTCTGTTGATGATTTGTGGCATAGCCTGGATAGGAGTGGTGCATCCACCTTGGTGTTCCTAGATATCTCAGTGGCTTTTAACACCATCAACCACCATATGCCTTAGGGCTGGCATTGGGGCTTGGAGATGGGAGGTACCATTTTGTGTGGTTGGCTTTTGTCTATGGCCAGTTTCGATCAATGTTGACAAGTGGGGAGATATCATGATCCCAGCTCCTTACTTCAGAGGTATTGCAAGATTTGATGCTCTTTCCCTTCCGTTTAACTATTACATGAACCAGAGAGTGACATCATCTATCAGTTTGGGTCACATATTTTAAAGGGTATGTTAAGGAATGATCTTGAGGGACAGGAGGAAAAGTGGCTGCCAAGACAATGGCCAAATAAAAGAAACCTGAGTCCAGAAAAGAATTATAACCCAACAAATAATTGGGTTATTGAGCAAGACCCTCCCTAGTTCTCACTCGAGAGCAAGGAAGCATATTCAGACTTGTAAAATTTTGTTACTGTAATTTTATAATAAAAATAGTACTGTATTAACCTGCATCATTTTGGTTTCCTAGTCTGCTCTACCTCAATGGTCAGACATATATTGTCAGCCTGCTGATGATGTTCATTTATACATCTCAGCCCATAGGCTGGCCAACCAACACTGTCAATATCATAGCCCAGTGCCTGGAACTATGCAGGTCTGGATGGGCAAGAAGAGACTCAGTCTCTGTCCTAACAAGACCAAATGGCTCTGCTTATTTGGTCTACCTGGTTCCATTATAACAGATTGAAAATGTCCACAGAGAAAGGAGAACCAGCACAAAATGGTGCATCATTAACTCACAGTGAGGTTGTATTTTCCTATTTGAGATTGGGTACACAATCTCAATCTGGGGTCCCTCTTGGAGTCCTGCTTTAGGAGGGCAAGAGAACCTGTGCACAGGTATGTGAAGTGTGCCAGTTGTGCTATTTCCTGTACTGGGAGACTCTTCAACAAACACATATGCCCTGATCTCTTCGCTGTTGAATTACCATAATGTGTTTTACATGGGCTATCCTTAAAGATCATCTGGACACAACAGCTGGTCCAGAGTACAATAGTATGGTCAGTGTTAGGAGTGTTGCATTATACTCATATGAATATAATACAATGCAGTGCAAGCTGCACTGGTTATCAGTCAGCTTCCTATTGCAACTCAAGGTGCTGGCTATCATTTTTAAAGTCCTTCATAAGGTCTAATTGCTCTGTAAACCCATAAAGATTTCAAATTGTATCGACACTATAGGGCAGGGATGTCAAACTGCCAGCCCGCGGGCTGGATGCGTCATGCCGAAACCGCACCCACCCCAGCTCCAGCAATGGGGAAAAAGTCACAATATGTCGTGACATGTCACATGACATGGCGAGTTTGACATCCCTGCTATAGGGCATTGCATGCCAAAACAACTAGACACAAGAACAGTTTTTTCCCCAGTGCCATTACTCTGTTAAACAACTAATTCCCACAACATTGTCTTATGCCCTGGGATGTCATACTAGGGCTATATTACTATTATCCTTCTCATCTTTCCTATTATCTATTTCCTCAGCTTCGTATAACTATAACTTTGTTGTTTGTATCTTATGATTTATGTTGATTGCTTATTTGGTATCCTATGACTATCATTGAGTGTTGTATCATATTTTTTATGATTATTGTATTTTATGATTATGATCATGATTTATCACTTGTTGCTTATATGTACACTGAGAGCTTATGCACCGGGGACAAATTCCTTGTGTGTTTCCAACCACACTTGGCCAATAAAAAATTCTATTCTATTCTATTCTATTCTATTCTATTCTATTCTATTCTATTCTATTCTATTCTGTTGTTCTGTTCTGTTCTGTTCACTTCTCTGTTATGTTTGCAATCCCAGCATTAAGGTCTGTCAACCCTCTTTGCCCTGAGAAATGTGTGCATTTCCTCAGGAAACTCTAAGCTAAAAGTCTTTATTTGGTCATATCATTTCAGTTACTGAATTCAGATGTGGCTCTAATCTTTTCTTAATTTTAATAATTTTAATTAATTGAATAAACCACAACTAGCTAAATTCCCATACACTGCTGGGCCTTCCATGATGGTTTACAAACTCTAATGGTTGGATTTATACATCCTGCTAAGCTAGAATCAAACTGACCATGCTTCAGTGTGGTGTACGAATCTAGCTCTTGTTTTGAAATTCAGTTCTATCTCTAAATAGACAATTATATAATTTTAGACCTTGGACTTCTGGGAATCCCCTTTGGATAACTATGGGCATCATTCCAGTAGGAAAATCATCAGATATCTCTTCTCTTCACTATTCCAGACTTTACTAGTTTTTGTCTACATAGCTGTTATTTTAATTTTATTTCATCGGCATTCAGAGTACAACTTTCAGCCCACATGGTGAACAGTACTACTCACAATGCCCACAGTGGCCAAAAATTCTGATAAATGTATTCCAGGGGTCTTCAAACTTGGCCCTTTTATGACTTGTGGAGTTCAACTCCCAAAATTTCTCAGCCAGCGTGCCTGGCTGAGGAATTCTGGGAGTTGAACTCCACAAGTCATAAAAGGGCCAAGTTTGAAGACTCCTGATGTATTCCAACAGAGCTTCTGAAGGGTCAGGCTGGACACCTATCTATGGAAATCCCCAGATATTTTGGTTTCCCCCCCCCATCCCCCTCACTCCTCAGTGTGTCTTTTTGGGATATGTAAGTTTAGTCTACCCAGGGATAGACCTGTCATGGTATGATGGTATGATATTTGAACCCTTCGTTTGGCATTCTGTAAGCTGTTTAGAGCCATCAGGAATTAGCTGCATGGAAACCCAAGTAAAGAAATAAAATAATGTCATCTTTATAACAAACACAAATTGCAATTTAATTCAGCTTCCCCAAGGCCAGGCACACTTGCAGGGGAGTAACTGCTCTGTTCTTGAAAAAAATAATAAAATAAGAAATGATGCTGCAGTATTCTTTGACATGATCACCCAGATCTGTTGGTCTGTGTGTGCATACCTCCCTAATTGAAAAAAAAATCAATCTAGAGTTTTAATTCAAGGCACAAATGACCAGGCTCCAATTATACTACTGTGGGCACAATACACAAAGACCTAGACTTTAGAGAAGACTCTAATTCTGGGAAAGGTGGAAGAAAGAGAAGAGAAGAGGATGACCAGCAGCAATGTGCATGGACTTAATTACTGTGGTGATAAGTACACCGTTGGAAGATTTGAAAGACCAGATCATGGAAAATAACTATCTACACTACAGCATGTTGTCTCTAAGAATCATCAATGGCTTGTTGGCTCATACAGGCGATCCTTACGACCAGTTGCTTAAAGACTGCTCAATAGTACAACAAGCCCAGAATGGGTGTTTTATGATCATCTTAAAATGTTGTGGTGCCCCCCCATGGTCATGTGACCATATTTCAGGTATTGGCAATTAATTCACCTTATTTACCAATTACATCATCTCTCATTCACATGGGCAGAATCTGCAACTTTTTTCTCAATTTCTGGCATTTTTTGTTAGTTTCCAGCAAAAAACACACACTTAGAATAATGGTTTGAACCACAGCATTTACTTAACAACCACGGATTTGCTCAAGTGTGGTAAATCACTTCACAACCACTACACACACACACAAAAATGCTATAAAATCAAGCCCGGTAATAAAAACATCAAATTAAAACATCTGTGCATAATGTGCAGAAAAGGCGTTTCTGGGATTTTCTGCCCCAATGGCAAAATAACTCACAGAGGATGAACTATGACACTGAGGTGAAGGACTTCACTGTTACTTCTGCTTGCTTGAATAGTTGCTTCAAGCACTGTCACTTCTGCTTGCTGCTTTTGGAGCAATATAATGGGTAGCTTTTTAACCAGTGATCAAAGTGAAGATCAAAAACTCCTCTGATTCAGGTGGCCAAAGATATTAGATCTGTCCTTCTCCTTAAGGGGCCCCAGAAAAATCAGTGCTAGGCTTATGTGGTTGAAATGGATTTTGTTCGAGACATGTAGGAGTCCACCTTAAAATCATACCTTCTGTATGAAACAAATTCCAATTATAAACTGCAGGACATGACACCTGACAAATCTTGGACTTCATTTACAACAAGGCTTTGTCTTCTGTTTCAATACTGAGCAAGCAAGCCCCCATGACATTTCAGAAGCCTGGATCTGAAGACAGATGGCAGCCAAACAAGCAACAGCTATTTTAATGTTGAAGTGGAATGCTACAGCTTAAGTCCTTCCTCCAGGGAGATGCATTCTTCTAAGATTATATTATTTCTTGGGCTGACTGCCTCAGGACTACAGCTTCCCATTTCCCTTTTGGGTGGGAAAGTTTTTCTCCTTGTTAAGGGACTCTAATTCTAATTTCAGCCTGAACGGCTACATTAGACACTCCAACAAGACATTCTAGCTAGGAGTTGTGTCAAATAAGAGGACAGAGTGATATGGCATTAAGGTTGCAATAATACATACCAGTGTCATTTTGTATGCATTTTCACACAGTTTGTCTATTCACAGACTTTTGCTTGAGGATCTGCTCCATTCACAACCCATAGTTGTAAACAACCAGATTTTACATGGGTCACAACTCCAGCATTCTCTAACTTTTGCTCTGTTCTGATTAGAAAGTTACGGACAGAAAACTCTGCTACATTTTATGCTCATAACCTTTCTTCAAGAAGAGGTATACGGTATATAAATAATAAATAAATCACATGTTATCACAAAAACATCCAAGGTAAAATTCTCCAAAGGAAGGAAGGATAGAGCTTATGGAAAGTGCTGTCATCATTCTGGATGGTAAGATTCAATACAAATAAAGATTGTACAAACCCCAAAAGAAACCACAAATTGTTACTAAAAAATAATAGTGAACTTTCTAGTAAATTACCCAACATACTTCGATGAAACATCACCACCCTGGTGGGCATCAGAAACCAGATTCTTAATTTCTTATTCTGCTAATGCAACATTTAAAAAAATTAAACACAATTTGTTGAGCCTTTGGGGTCATTGCTGTGATAGAGACGAGTCCGGTGGTTCTTAAACTGGTGGTAATTATCCCCAAAGGGTAAATTGGGAAATCGGGCACATCCTGGAGAAATGAAACAATTCCTAATTACTTGTTTGTGACTCAGGGATCCAGTTTGGGACTGTCACTGGTGAGACATTTCTGTAAAACAACAGAGTCTGATTTTTTTTTTGTGGCGGTAATAACATTAATCGAGACTGCTGAAAGGGGTAATTGGGTCAAACAGCTTAAGAACCACTGGACTAATCCTTAAAAAGAAGAGCGAGTGAGCTTTGGCTCACCACAAAACTGCAATTTTGCTAGGCAAGCATAAATTGGTGGTCATATGGGTGGGGTCAGCTGATCCCCATCCAGAAGGCCACTCCTGACCTTGGCTCCCCTTCCTTCTGCTGTGTCACTCTCATGTGGAACACAGAGACACAACAGGTAAGAAAACAGATACTGTAAGCAATCTCCCCCCGCAAGTCCTTCCCTCTTCCTCTATGTAATATTAGGATTTGGTAAAGATGAGTGAAGAAGTACTTGGTGGCAATGACTTTTTCTTCCTGATGTACGGGAGTGGTGGAGTGAGCAATGGTAATTGGGCAGATGAAGAGTACCAATTCATCCTCTTGGTATTCTCAATTCAATCCTAGTGTTTTTGATGGACAAAGAGTACAATTTCACACTCTAACCAGGGATTCTTCAAACTCTGCTAGCCTGACAGAATGTTTTATCTTTTATTTGCTGAACAGACTATAATACAGGTAGTCCTCGACTAAACAGTTTGTTTAGTGACTGTTCAAAGTTACAGCGGTACTGAAAAAAGTGACTTACGACCGCTGCAGCATCCCCATGATCACGTGATCAAAATTTGGACACTTGGCAACTGCCATGTATTTATGATGGTTGCAGTGTCTCGGGGTCAGGTGATCACTTTTTGTGACCTTCTGACAAGCAAAGTCAAGGGGGAAGCCAGATTCACTTAACAACTGTGTTGTTACTAACTTAACAACTGAAGTGATTCACTTAAGAACTATGGCAAGAAATTGTAAAATGGGACAAAATTCATTTAACAAATGCCTCTCTTAACAGCAGAAATGTTGGGCTGAATTGTGATCATAAGTTGAGGATTACCTGTAGTCAGGTTCACAACACCCTAACCTGTCAGAGCTGAAGAAGCTTCTTGGATGAGAAGTGAAACGTCTTCAAAGAAAAACAAAGAAAGTCCAGTTACCTCTTGAAAAAACACCTTTGGGACGACCATGACCTGGATGACTGAGAATCTCCATAGACACCCTAAGCCCGTGGTGGCGAACCTATGGCACGCGTGTCACAGGTGGCATGCAGAGCCCTCTCTGTGGGCACACGCGCCGTCGCCCCAGTCCTAGGCCTTCAGCTGGGTTTTATAAAACCTTTTCGCTTTAGGCCTCCGTCGCTGTGTGCAAAAAAAAAAAGATTCAATCAATCAATCAATTTCAACTTCTCGTGGGGAAAAAAAAAGATCTCGCAAAGTTGGAATTGATTGATTGAACTTTTTAGTCCCACCCAGTTTGCTGTTACCACCGCAGCCACGCCCACCCAATGGGGCCATGCCCACCCGGCACCCGATGATACATAAGTGGGTTTTGGGTTGCAGTTTGGGCACTCGCTCTCTAAAAGGTTCGCCATCACTGCCCTAAGCTGTAAACCTCAGATTTATATACCAAAGTGATTTTTCCCATTGATGGAAGAAGATAAATGTTTTCTTGCAGAGTTTTTGCACAAAAAGGCTCATCACCTGATAGTTATTACATATGCATAATATTGTATGAAGATATTTTAACTAGCAAAACCAAAATGATTACTCGTACCATGGCTTAAAAATGTCTTGGAAGAATATTACAGATAGTCTGTTTTTCATTCTTATTGAAACAGCAACAGAAGACAATGCTAACATATTTATTAAATCTATTCGTTCATTTCTGAATCTCAAAGTACGGAAGCTGGGGGACTCTGCTAAAATCTGAGATAAACTGAATCTACAGAATCCTTGCTGGTCAATAGAATGATGTTTTGTTCTGTTTTATTTTATTCATTATATTTTGGCATGTAGAGGGCAAGAGCATTTGGTCCACCATCATGTCTTAAATAATGAATTATGTTGGAACACACTTCCTTTCAACCATACCTATAACCATACCTATAAATACAAACAGTGTGGGAAAGCGATTTATAGAATCGTAAATTTATGAGAATTTGATTCTTCATTCAATCATGGCTTATTTTATCATTATAAATTTTATAACTTATACGTTTCTGGTCAATTCAGTCTGCTAATCTGTAAAGTATTAATAATGGTCACCTATCAAAAGACTGACATTGATTGACTGACAGTCAAGTAGTCCAATAAGCTCCAAATATTCCCAAGAGACAGTTGCAGCCAACATTCAGTTCTATCCTGTTCATCACACAGAAAGGGTCTGTGGATCTTAGACATAGTTAAGAGCTGTTTGTGTACTTGATGTATGCAATCTGTGATATGTTAGGGCACAAAGGAATAATTCCTTTAATGTTCAGTGGGACATATCTACTAGATGTGCTTAAGAAATAGCCTTAGAAACATAAAAAATTGTTTTTATGTGCTGACATATGAAGTTAGATCAGTAAATTGCCATTTATTGATATAGTGTAATACTTTAATAGATTTCCAGGTTATTTAATTAATAATAATCTCATATACTTTCTGTGGACCATAATATGCTTAGGGAAATTTTCAAAAATGAAAAGTTTGAATGCATTTAAGTAGACCTTCATTTGTGGATGTTAATATTTCAAATTGCTTGTCTCGTTGACATAAAAAATAAAGAAAAAATACTGATTTTCTTATATGAAAAGATAAAATACGAATATTAATATAGATGAGATATTTGTACTGAAATGGATTCCTATATTAATACTTTAAGATATTTTAAGCATATTGATAAATTATTAAGAAGGTTTTTTATGGAATGATCTAAGTCCCAAAATTTCTATATCTAAGTTACATATTTCATATGGTGATGAGGAATTTAATTCTCCTGATTTTCAGCTCAATTGTAGTTTTACTATTATTTCTTTATGGAATTCAAGTGTTTACATTAAAAAGCTATTATATGAGCCTTTCAATATTGCGGCAGTAAGTTGTTTCTCATTTTACTCAAAATTGTATTTTCAGCATTATATGCCACATGACAAATTTGAAAAAAAAAAAGATTACAATACAGTAGCTTTCTAATTTTGACCTTTGTTTTCATTAAAAACTAACATTATATGACCATCCCAATGGAGGGATGATACATAGCACTGGAAGGTTACACCTTATTCAGAAGGAACAGACTCAACAGAAAGGATGAGAGTTACAGTGTATTAAAAAATAGGAATCAGGCATGGAAATCCTGTTGAAAGAATTTGGGTAAGTGATACCATGGGAGTTTATGGCGGACACTTGGCAGGCAGAAGATGCAGATAAGACTTTATGTGCTAAATAACTAATCTTTGAAAGAGGCATGCAACAGTAATAATGAGAGAAACCCATTTTGCTGACATCTGTCAAAACTATTGACAGAATAGTTTTCTATTCTATTCTCTTGGTGATAACTCCATGTGTCAGCAGGCAGAAGAAAGAACAAGGGATATGCTATCCTGGCCTCAATCCTAACCAATAGGATGGAATTAATTGAAGGTGACTGAAACCTTGGTGGATAGTGTTGATGTTATTCTTGATTTTGTGATATCCATTGTAGGAGGAACTGAGAAGAGACAGATCTGCACTGGCTGCCTGTGGCCTTCCGGGTGCACTTCAAGGTGTTAGTAACAACCTTTAAAGCGCTCCATGGCAATGGACCTAGGTATTTGCAAGACCGCCTCCTACCAAATACCTCCCTTCGACCAGTCCGCTCCCACAGAGAGGGCCTCCTTAGGGTGCCGTCGGCCAGTCAATGCCGTCTGGCGACCCCCAGGGTGAAAGCCTTCTCTGTGGCAGCTCCTGCCCTCTGGAATGACCTACCCCCCGACCTACTGCGGACCTGCGCCTCTTTCGCCGAGCCTTGAAAACCCATCTATTCCATGTGGCCGGCCTGGCGTAGTTTTGATTGTGTTTTGGTAGGGGCTTTTATATGGGGTATTTTAGAGCAGGATTTTTATTTAATATTTATTGTGATTTTTATTATCGCCTGTTCACCGCCCTGAGTCCTGTAAGGGAGATAGGGCGGTATATAAATTTAAATAATAAATAAATAAATAATAAATACATAAATAATAAATAATGAATCTGCATATGGACTTCAAGAAGATTTTGATGAATTCTAAGGGAAAGTAGATTGGACTCAGTAGCTTCAAATCCTTAGAAGGAAAGTATCCCCGAGGATTCAGAAATTCTTTGAGATATTGCATAACTGCAAACCATTCTTACAATAAGGAAAGATGAAGTTTAAAAGGAAAACATGGACACACAAAGGGCTTTCTAACAAGCTGAAGAAGAAAAATACCAAGCAGGTATAAGAAATAAAATGGGGGAAACAAAACCAAAGAGAAATACAAGGTTATGACCAGAAACTGTGGGGACTGAGACAGAAAGGCTAATGCTGTGGCTTGAAGATGTAATAAAAATGTAATAAAAATAACAAAAG
The DNA here is from genome assembly GCF_001527695.2 of Protobothrops mucrosquamatus. NCBI lineage: Eukaryota > Metazoa > Chordata > Lepidosauria > Squamata > Viperidae > Protobothrops > Protobothrops mucrosquamatus. The sequence continues at coordinate 100,128 of NW_015387118.1, forward strand.
AAAAACCCATTTATTTGGGTATACTGGGAATAAAAAAAAGAAAACCAAAGAACACGCAGGCCTATGGTGGGGTAAAAATAATAAACGATGGTTGATGGTGAGTTGATTATAATGAGAAAAGAACTTCTTAATTTAAGAAGTGAATTGTGTAATGGAGCACTAGCTGCTTATTATATCACTATGAAAAGAGGGAACTGTAGCTTAGGAGAGACAAGGAAAAATAAGAAAGAACTTAGTCATTTTAAAAGAACTTAAGTCTCCAGGACCAGATGAATTACACTGCAAAGGCTTGTCCCATCATTGTCCCATTCTGATATGACTTTTTCAAAGCAAGATTATTTTTTTTAAAAAAAAGGTCATCAATCTTAAAGACCTGGATGGTCTTTTTCATTAATTTAATGCAAACCTACAGACTAACTTTTCATAAGGAGTCCTACACTAGCTCCAAATGAATATTGTTCCACTCAGAAGACCTCTAGTCCTCCTCTAGAGATCATTGCCACTTTCTATATTCCAGTACCTAAAGGTGAGTAGAAGAGGGGAGGGCTGTGAGTGGAGAATGCTTGTAAATTTTCTTTTTAAAGTCACTGTTATTCAAATTGATGGTATGCAAATGAGAGCAAAATTCAAATTAAGGGTCCTTAATTCTATCTATGGGTCCCATCCTGCAGCACAGATACATATCCTTTTCTAGCCAAATCACAGGCTACCCCTCTGCTCTTTCTCCGTTTAGGTAATTTTGGCGCTGAATGAGAGCTCATTTACTACATACAGAGAAATCATTCTTTCAGAGCCATAATCTTGGCAAATTAAAGAAAATAAAAATGAATTGATTTCATCGCTTTCTTCTAGTGCACACTTGTCTGCTGATTTTAGCTTCGAACCCAAGAATCAGTCAGAAGTACCGTAAGTCCCATTTAACTGATTGGATTTACTCCCTGAGTTAAATCTATTGATGCCTACCAGATCCACCTCACCCACTGTAATTCAACAGAATATTATCGGAGTTCAGCCAATATAGGATTGTAGTGGAAATCCAGAGATTCAAATGGCAAATCCAAGTATTCAGTGATGGGTAGATGTTAGCTTGCCATGCCAAAATGGGCATTTGAATTTAATTTTTGTTTTTTATGATCCATCCTCTGATTTGGCTCTGTCTAAGCATGAAGCAAGAATCTGGGAAGGAAACTTTTTGTTTTCTTGCCATAGTTCTGTATATTTGTATGTCACAAAATGCTTAAAAAAGCACTTTTGTTGAAAATACTTAAGTTATTTTAAAGATATAACAATTGGAATAATAATGAATAAAGCTGTTCCAACAGTTTATAAATTACCATTTTGGAATGCAAAATATGTAACAAAATTGTTTTCATTCCATCGCAAGCATCCATTCACTTAACTGCAGAGGCATTGATCACCATGCAAAAAAGAAAGAGGGAGAGAGAATGGTAGCCTAATTCAGTGATGGAAAAAACAATTCCTACAAAGTTTTAGGTAGATTTACTCAGAAGCAAAGTTTTACCAGGTAACTTGTGGCATTTTCTCCAAGTGAAGGGGTATAAGTAAATTTGAGTAAGTTGCTGTATGAGTAGATTTAGTTCTTTAGATCTCACATTAGCAACAGAGTTGGGCATTTTCTCTCCAAGAGTGTTCATACACTGAATATTACCCAACCATCCATCAAGAATACATCCAGAAATACTTAAAACAAACAAACACCGCTTTGCCTCTTTAAGCCATATGGAAAGTGACTATTTTACTGGAAACAAAATGATTTGTTTGATGTAACAGCGGCATGAAGAAGCCCGCTTGTTTTGATCACTTGCTCCTAATTAACCAAAGCTATCCTACTCCTCCAAAAGTCCCTTTGTATCTGCAAATTAAAATCAGTTCAGTTTCTAGTGCACACCCCTTCCTGGGAACCTGCGGGTGGACTGATTCTTCAGGTCCTGTAAACAAATCCCTTCAAACCATCTTGCCAAGTGCATCATGCCATTAATCTAGAGTTAGTCGCGCTTCCCCCCCCCCCACACACACCCGCTGCTCCTCTCTTAATACTTTGCAGCAGACAATTGATGCTAAGAAAATGACATCTTCCCAGTAATCTCTCAGGGGAAAATCCCCTTCCTTCCTAAGACCTACTGGAGAGGGAGAGGGGCTTAATATTTCAAATTGTGTGTGTGTGATGAACTATATAGATATACATACTGTGTATGTAGTACAGTATATCTATCAATGGAAATGTGCTTAATATTGTCAACTTTCTTCTAAGCACAAGTCTTACTGGAACGGACTTGAGGGTTGGGGGGCAGAGAAAGGGAGAGGGGGAGAGGGGAGGAGAAGGAGAGGGGAGAGAGGGATGGATGGATGGAGGGAGGGAGGGAGGGAGGGAGAGAGAGTGTGTTTCTATTGTGGGGAAACTGGTGATGAAGGCAGCGGGGTAAGAAAAGGAGAGCTCTATAGCCGTTCCTTTTGACAACCTATTTCAGCTGGCGGGACTGGCCTAGGGGTATTTTAAATTTGGTTTTTAAATAACTTTTTAAAAAAAGGAAGAAAAGGCCCATATTAATATTTCTTTTTAATTACATTTTTAAATTTTTATATTGTATTGATTGTCTTGTTTTTAAACTGGCTGTAAGCCGCCCTGAGTCCACTAGGAGAAGGGCGGGGTATAAATGTAATAAATAAATAAATAAATAAATAAATAAACCTGCAAGGAATCCCCCAGTCCAAAATGGGATAAAATGTGCTGCGTCGGTGGACGGATGGAAGGATGAAGCAGGGCATTCTCGAGCAGCTGCCGTTGTCTGTGCACTCTCTCTCTCTCTCCACACACACACACACACACGCACGCAAACACAGAGTTTCCCTCCTCCCCGCCCTTTCCCCCTTCCTACCCTTTTTCACTCACCCGGGCTGTCGCTGCCGCCGCCGCCGCCGCCGCCGCCTCGATCCGCCGTCCGATCCCAAACGCCGACAGACGCCGCGGAAGGCTGCGGGCTTCCTTTCTCCCTAGGAAGCGGCGAGGAGGAAGCCGCCAGAAAAGTGGATCCCCCCCGGGTCGACGCCACTGCCCGAGGCCCCGCCGTCGCGAGGGAGGAGCGCTCGGTGGGCGAGGGAGAGGAGGCAGAGCCGAGGGAGAAAGATCCCACAAAGAGATGCGGCCCCAGCAGCAGCAGCAGCAGGAGGAGGAGGCTGAAGGGACGGAGCAGAAACAGGCGCGTTGCTGGCATGACGCTCGGGCTTTCACATGCCCGGCGTTGATGCAGAGCAGTAAGAATCACCACCACCACAAACATCATCATCATCATCATCATCATCATGAAGCAGTTGCAGGCAGCGCCATGCCCGGCAGGCGGGAAGGGAGCGCGCGCCTCAGAGAAGCAGAGCCGCGGGAGCGCCCAAAGTTCCCCGGGCCGGTGGCGAAGCGGCGGCGGAGGCGACCGGCCCCCGGGACGGCATGGTGGAGCCGGGCGGACGCAGTGGCTCCGGCAGTGGCCGCTCGCCGTGGCGCGGAGCCTAAAAGTAAAAGCTCCCGCAAGGGCAGGCTCCTCCTCGCGGCTGCTGACATCACACCCTGCCGAGGCTGCTGCTCCTCTCTTCCCCTCAGCAGCCGTCCCGCTCCCCTCCGCCCCTGCAGGCTGCTCCTCGGGGCATCCCCAGTCGGGACCCGGTCCTACCTAGGGAGGGGCTGGGAACGGGCCGTCGGGCCCGGGTAGAGAAGGGGGCAAGAAAGGCGCGCATGAGGAGCCCAAAGGCGCGAGTCGAGACCCGAAGCACGAGGGAGACCGTGAAACCCCGGTTTGAAAGGCCCGGAGAGAAGAGGTCAGACGTGAAGTTTGCCGGCCGACTCAAATAACCGGAAAGGTGTCTGTATGCCTGTATGTGTGTGCACGCATTCGCACGTCGCTACTCTCAGCGTGAAGAAAACCCTTGAGGACTAGAAACCTGGTGGTCCTTTGCTTCAGTCTGATGAACTAATGCCCAACAATGATTTTTTGGCGTTTCCTTTTTCTCCCATAGATACGACTGAGGCAGCCTGATTCTGACTTGTGGGCTGTGGGGATTCTTAAATCCGAGCAGAGAATTTGGCTCCAAATGTGAAAAATGGAGCTGTCAGCAATTTGGATGTCCTGATGTGGACTTCCAGACACACTTGCATGCCTACACACATCTCTGAATTTTTTCAAGCATATCAATGAATTTTTTTCATTTCCTGCCTCTGTAATTCAAAAGTATGTTTCATACAATTTTATTTTCAAGGAATGGTAAAAGTTCTATCCTAAGTGATATGAAAATCATAGAAAGGCATTTTGTTGGTTTTTATTGAGGTAACTGACTATCCTGTAACAAAAACCTCAAAGCATTTCTGGCTGAACAAACATATTTTTTTCAAGGATGTCTACAATTATATTCAAAATCCCAGAAACAAAAAAAATGAATGCATTTACAAACTGCAGCACTTGCATAAAATCAAGTTACACATGGAACTGCCTTGGGCAAGTTTTAAAATATTGGTCTGATCATCATCAAATCTACACTCTTTATTCTAGGAATAATAAATAATATTTATTTCTCTGAACAATTATTTATCGTCTGCTTTCTCTCATCTAAACTATACTTCTTTTTTGGTTGGTTTAATTGTTTCTGCCTAACATTTACAAAACTATGACTAGGTTTAGGTAAAGAGAAAAGACAGGGAAAAAGGGTGTGTGCGACATTTATGCCAGGGGTTAGGGAAGAAAGAGGTAAAAAGGATAGTGGATGGACAAATTAATGCAGAAAAGAATTTAAAACATGAAAACGGCAAGATAACCATTTTAGCAGAAATTCAGTGATCAATCAATGGTGAAAATCAATGATTTGGAAAGTGAGCCTGTGAATTGGAACAAGCCAGTTAAATATGAAAAAAAATGTTGGCATTAATATTCTGTAAAGATCCTATTTTGTTTTCAAATGTCACGGAACCAAAATAAAAGCCAGCAACAAGGAAATAGAAAGCATTTATGAATTGCAATTACAATATTACCCTATGAGTCCGTACTGTTTAGAATATGGTCATGTAATGATAATATAATTACAGTATATACCTGTCTATAACAGTGGTCATGGGTCACTCCTACTTCCTACTGATGTGTTTATTTCAATTTCGCAGTATCTTATTTTTTCCCCCGCCCCCTTTAATAAAAAGTAGTAACCATTAGAAGCCTGGATATCAGCTTGGTTCAAAGGCAGAAGTGTTGTCAAGAGAGCCAGAGATGTAGCACTGGCTTCATCTTTAATTTTATGAGTACCTTGAAGTTTCCTCCAAGTGGTCAGTAAAAAAAATACCTGCAAGCATTCATGCATCCATGATCCCTAAAATGATATTCAACATAACAAAAGTAGAATGAGAATAAATCTGAAATCTCGTGAGATGAACAACACCCACATCTTGCAAGATGCTTGAAGGGAAATTACCAATGATTCTGTACTAGGACTATTCTGTGAGAATGTACAATGACACCTCTAGGTCGGAAAGTGATTGATGCCATGTTAAGATAAAGCCAATCTGCATTAGTATATATTTTCTCAAAATAAAAATAATGTTGCAGAAGATGGTCAAGATCTTCCATTCGCTTCCCTCTTATCACATCCTTCTTCCATCCTTGCAATGTGAATTCTTAGCTAGAAGCATTGATGTGCTGCTGAATCATGAACTTAAACTCATTGCACCAGCAATTTGATATAGCATTAAAGATAATTACTGGCAAAGGAAAAAACACAGGGATAAATAAGTGTCATTTGTAGCTTTTAGGAGAAGATAAAGTATCATTGTATAATCCTCAAAATATTCCACTGTAATATTTACTACTGAAAATATTATTAGTTTGTGCATAGTTAGGAGACTGGGATATTTTTCTGCTGAATCTTTATTTTTTCCCACTTTTACTCTCCTAACTGTTACAGAAATTATCATGTATTTTCTTATTTTTCCAACTTTGAAGAGATTTATTCATTCATTATATCTGCATAGACCATCAACATTTGCAGTGTAATAATTATTTGTGATTCCTTATGCAGTTGTAATTTCTGCATAAATTTAACACTAACAGTAACAGTAAAAACTGTGTTGTTGTGCTGCTGTTGGCTTACACTATTTCCAGCCCTCTCTTTTTGTCTCCAGAATTTTATTTTCCTTCCAATTTTATCATTATGATAAGTCTTATAAAGTGAGATATACAGGTAGTCCTTGACTTATGACAACATTGAGCCCAGAATTTAAGTTGCTAAGTGAGAAATTTGTTAAGTGAGTTTTGGCCCATTTTACGACCATTCTTGCCACATTTGTTAAGTGAATCTCTGCAGTTGTTAAATTAGTAACACGGTTGTTAAATGAATCTGGCTTCCCAATTGACTTTGCTTGCCCGAAGGTCACAAAAGGTGATCATGTGACCCTGGGACACTGCAACTGTCATAAATATGAGTCAGTTGTCAAGCATGGGGATGATGCAACGATCATAAGTCTGAAAAATGGTCATGATACTGATGATACTCAGCTGTACATTTCCACCCCAGGCCACCCCAATGATGCCCTTGACGTGATGGCCCGGTGTCTGGAGGCCGTACGGGTCTGGATGGGGAGAAACAGACTCAGGCTCAACCCTTCCAAGACTGAGTGGCTGTGGTTGCCGGCTCCCAGGTATGGTCAGCTGACTCCATCGCTGACTATAGGGGNCAACCCCAGACATAATTATCTTGCCATTTTGAGAAACATTAAATGTAAATCAAAATCACATATTTCTTCCTTCTCGGTCACTGAAATATACATAACCTACTTTTGGTGATTCACAAGCATCAAATGCTTTTAATTATAAAATTTCCCATTTAGGATTCCAAATATGGAATAACAGATCATCAAACCAAGCAGTTCAAAGGAGCTATTTAGATCATCAAGTCCAGCCCTCTGTTTGTTGTACAATTCTAAATTAAAGCATTCCTCACAATGGGTTATCAAAACTCTACTTGATCATATGTAGAGAAGTGGAATATACTTCTGAAAGAAATTGATTCCACTTCCACAGTTTTTATCGCTGAGTAGTTCAGTTCTTCGTTTTGCACACTTTAAGCATTAGTATGTAAACAATAAAAACGTGAACTTTATAAGCTATTTTGTTCTGATTTTTCATTGGTTTAATAGGCTCCATTACAATCAGCACCCCACTTTTTTCTGTGAAAGACACATTCTAATCTGAAGTCCTCACATATAATGGATTAACTCAAGAATTAATTTATTTAACAAAATCTTTAAAAAAAACTGAAGAAATTAATTCAGTAAATAAAATTTAACATTCAGAAAATGAAATTTAAGAAATTAGAACTTGAACTTGAACTTTAACTCCAGAAGAAATTGTAGAAATATTTGCAGCCTTTTAAAAAAATTAAATTGGCAAGGTTTTTTTTTTTTTCCAGCGTAAAGTGAAAGCGGATTTATTTCACTTATGTTAAAAATTTGAAAAGGATTAACAGAACATCCCTTTTTTCACAGAACATAAAACTAAACCATAGTTCTCTTAGGCTGCACTGCGCAGTCAAATAAGAAGTGCCATTTACTATTTGTTTTAGTAACAACACTTATTGTTCCTCAAATAAAATAAAAGAGGAAAATAATGGAAAAAGATTGAGACAGCAAAAACAAAAGAGGGGAAATAGGTAATGCTAATTTTTGAACACCTGGTATATAAAACTCTTAGATATATTATTCTTAACATTAGAATTTTGACTTTATCACACTCTCTCAAATTATAAGCAAAAGAAGGGGAAACATAAATGAATAAGTAGCTTTTAATCTTTGTATAAATATGACGATTTATTAACCTTGAGGACTCTTACTACAGAACAAAACATGCTTCCATAGTGTTTTTTATTACTTAGAAATCGAATTTGGCAATGTTACTTTACTGGCATCAGATTCCAAGTCGCTTTACCAAGCACATAAATTCTTGTCTCAAAGGTGCTTTTTGAAAAGGCAACTGGACTGATTTCCACCCCCCCCCCCCAGGAAGAAGATGTTTCACTTCTCATTTAAGAAGCTTCACTGGTTCTGGCAGGATGGTGGGGTTAGTTCTAATCCTTCCATCACCTCCACCCTCCTGCTAGAACTGATGAAGCTTCTTCGTTGAGAAGTGAAATGTCTTCTTCTTCCTTGGGGAGGGGGGAACAGTCCAGTTGCCTTTTGAAAAAGTACCTTTGAGACAACTATGACTTGGATGACTGAGAATCTCCACAGACACATAAATTCTGCTCACACATTTCACTTTGACAGCTCACCTACAGGCCATGTATGTAACAGTCCTGATGTCAAAACATGGGGGACTAACCATGGATTTGACAGCATTAACCCAAAGAAATCTCTTAAAGTGTTCCTTTTGTTTGTTTACCATAATCAGATGTGAACAATACAAATGAGTAATGTATTGTAGCTTTAAAGAATTTTAATATTACTCTTTGAAGCATTTGAGGATCTGCTCTTTACAGTATACTGTGTAGGTTTTTCCATGATAATAAATTACAAAAATGTATTAATATCTCATTATACAGCATCCTGGGCAAGACCTAGAAGGCATGGGAAGTCTGAAGACTAAAGTGCAATTTAAGTTTTATGTCACAGCTAATTGTTTTGTGCCTAAATTTTGAAATATAAATAAGGAAGAGTCAGTATGAGTTTAAAGTATTGTTCAGGACAACTGCAAGATTCGGAAAAGGTATTAGGAAACTCAGCTTTTCTACCTATAGTAAACACTTGCATTGGTTGTCCATAACGTCTTTCTCTCTTTATATCCTGTAATTCAGGATGCCCCTAAATTCTTCAATTCACTGACCTCTTCATTAAGTTTCAGATTGCTGATCAACCCCCAAATGTTTACTACATGAAAATAATTTAATAAACACTACTTTAATGAACAGTGCAACAAATAGCAATATTAACAACAAAACCAATGGATAGTCCTACTGATCTTTGGGCGATGAATACCAACCACTTTGGAGAAGCCTGGTGCAACTCTAGATTTCAGAAGGACCTGCCTGTGGAATGGAATTTGGGGTGGCCTATGTCCTCTAGCAAATACAGGTAGTGTTACAAAACCACGTTCTGTTTTAGACTGATAGTTATTGCACAAATCTATCCGATGCTCTGGAATGAAAACCCAGATCCTCTTTTTAGACAGAGCAGGGTTTGAACTTGCCTGCCGCTCCTTCCCCCTGACTCCCCTTAATTGGAAATTTCAGTATTCATTAGGATCAGTTGGGAAAAGGGCAAGCCTTTTAATCAGGTGGTATGTCTGTAGTCAGAGTCTTTAATTGGCTGGTAAAGTGAATGGCACGTAGCTCTCTCATTGGAACTGATGGACCAACTCTTCTCGGGTGATAACAGAGGAATGATGGTAACGATCCCGGGAAGCAAAATCTGTATTCTCTTCAGTGAGTTGAGTGGTCTCCATGCCAACTGTTGCAAAGGTCGGTGTCACAACAAATCGCTCCTCCGGGGATGGCCTTCCCCTGCAAAACAAAAGAGCACAAAACCTTCAGTTGCCCCATTGTTTCCCAATAGATCTGCAGCTGCACTCTGAACTATGTAAATAAAACAAAGAAAGAATGCATTCTGCGAAGCACCCCAAAACTTCACTCCAGAATGGAATGCCAGCTTTTTCTTATGGCTCTAGCATTTGGCTAGAATTCTTTCTTACGTAACAGCTATTCTAAAAACATGCAAGAAGGTTTTTTCTTTTCCACACATATTTGCTCCTTCTCATTTATTGCCAAGTACTTTAGCTGCTCTGATCCACGCAATTAGAAGATGGAGGTTTGTTCCTGTTACAATGTATGCTTTATGGCAAAGGACCAACCTCTTAACATGATGCCTGCTGCTTCCAAACATTCCTTGTTAGCAGGCAACAGTGCTGAGAAAAAAGTGAGAGGGGAAAAAATGAACTGCTCAGAAAGCTTATTGTGTACAATCCACACAATGACCTCCGTCTAATACAAATCCTCTTCTGAATAGGAATATTGAATATCCATGTTTAGACTTTCATATTTCTCTTTAATTTTCAAAGTCTGTATTTTTTAATTTGACTTCTTCACTCCTTAATGCTTTGATCTTTTGTTTAACCTCTTTTCTATTCTTTTAAAATAGTGTTTTGTTAATTCCCTTTAAACTAAACATTTTTTAAAAAAAAACCTTAGCATAATGTTCAATTACATTCACCCATTTCTGACAGTAAAATAGCATTTTCCATACTATATATCACTCGCTAGAGTGGGGGGGGGAAGCTGTAATTAGCCATGAAGGTCTACTTCAAAAGTTTAAAATGACACACATTCACACACAGTGGTTAGACAATTTGTTTTAATAATATTGAACAAACACAGCTGCTGGAAAGCTCCTTTCACTTATCATGTTCCCCAAGTAATGACATAGCAAGATAGATGTAGCAAGATAGCAATATATTATTCCTGGGTGTTCCCAGATCACCAGCCGGTCTTGAGTGAACAAAGCACTCCAGCTAAAGACTCTGAAAACTAACTGTGGAAACCAAATTAACCAGGATCTTTTTGCTTTGAATTAACATTCAGTGGTAAGCTGCTTCCGTTTTGTTTTTTAATGGGAAATGGTACACCAATGTTATAAGTAAAATAGGCCCTGATCCAATGCAAGCATATCTGGGCGAGATTTGGGAGTGGGCAAGGTAAGCCAGGCTGTTTGTTATCAATGTCCTGGGTTCATATTCTGGCAACGATTGTCCAAGGAACATTCTCAGCTGCTCTATAGCTAAGAACTATTTTTATAGCCACAAAATACAGTCTATTGTAATTTGAATGCTTACCTCCCTCATAGATAGTTTCTGAGAGGGGAGATATCTAGATTTTTACTTATATATTGTTTCAATGTCTTGCAGTTCTTGGGTAATTAATAAGAAACTTCTTATTCATTCTTTGTAAACAATTGTCGATTATAAATTCCTTAAAATATAGTTTCAGGACATACACAGAAAGACAAAATTAGGAGGATGATTAGAGGCACTAGATGTCTATGGAGATTCTCAGTCGTCCAGGTCATAGTTATCCCAAAGATGCTTTTTCATGAGGCAACTGGACTTTCTTGTTTTTCTTTGAAGACGTTTCGCTTCTCATCCAAGAAGCTTCTTTAGTTCAGCTCTGAAGAAGCTTCTTGGATGAGAAGCGAAACGTCTTCAAAGAAAAACAAGGAAGTCCAGTTGCCTCGTGAAAAAGCATCTTTGGGATAGAGGCACTAGAAAACAACACTTTTAACATGTGTTAAAGGGAATTGGCAGAGGTTAAGGGAATTGGCAGAGGTCTCCAAAACGTTTTTAATATCTCTATAAAGCTACTAGAAGAAATAATACAAAGGTCCGAGCCAAACTGTTATCCATAATGCAGATGATCTCTCTGTCTTTTACATTTACTCGCCCTCGGGAAACTGCACAACTTTCCCGTGGAATGAACTTTGTGCTGTATGAGAAGGCACACTGCTGGAGCTTGGTAACTACTCAGAGTTGGGTCATATTGCCCTACAAAATAATTAAGCAGTTCTGAATTGTAGAGTTCTCAAGGGGTTACCAGAAGCTTAAGAGTGCTTTTTAACCTTGGTTCAGTTATCCTCCGTTTCTATCACCCAGAGCAGGCTATGCTAATGTCTTTGAAGATGATTTGGCACTTCAACTGATATGACAGTCTAATTGTTCGGTAGGATGACAGCAATCAGAACATGAGCATCTCTGTTGCACTAATGGTAGTCCTCTACTTACAACCTTTCATTTAGTGACCATTCAACAGCACTGGGAAAAAAAGTCTGACCGTTTTTCATATTTACAACCGCTGCGGCATCCCTCAGGGTCACATGCTCAAAATTCAGCTGCTTGGCACCTGGCCTGTATTTAGGACAATTGCAGTGTCCCTGAGTCATGTGATCATCATGTTTTGAGGCCTTCAGGCAAGCAAAGTCAGTGGGGAAGCCAGATTACACTTAACAACCGTGTTACCCATTTAACAACTGCAGTGATTGACTTAACAACTGGGGCAAGGAAGGTCGTAAAATGAGGCAAAATTTGCTTAACAACTGACTTGCTTAGCTATGGAAATTTTGGGTCTCAACTGTGCTCATAAGTCGGGAATTACCTGTTCGAGTCTTGTCTTGCACTAGATTTCTGAGCCCAATATAATGTTCAGTCTTTTAACCAGGAGCCACAAGTTTGTTTTTTTTAAGTTTACAAAATTTACAAAATTCACAGAGAAAACAAATGGAGATGTAGAGATTCTCAATAGGAGCAAAGTGCTTCCATATGTCTTAGCATGTATTTAGTTACTTCAGAAATGGCTTTCACTATTAAATAAGTGCATCAAGGCTTCACTGGGCAGTTTTATAGGGCCAGAAAGCAAGACAGAAAGTCACAGGGCTGAAGTTCAGTGATATGATCCAAGGACAGTCAAGGGGCTGACCGTTACCCCTGCCTAAATCATATATAGCTGAGCCATCGAGAAGACATCTTTTACTACTATTACTTTGAGACTGTTTAGGTTCTCCTGCTTGAGCAGGGGGCTGGACTAGAAGACCTCCAAGGTTCTATTCTATTCTATTCTATTCTATTCTATTCTATTCTATTCTATTCTATTCTGTTCTCTTTTGGCATTAACAGCTGAAGCCCTGCTTCAATGCCAGACTGACTCCGCAGGCACTGCAAAGTGGCTCATGAAGGAAGGACCCACATTGGTTGCTGCTGACATAGTTGCTGCCCAATAGTTGCAGGCATTTTGAAGAAGTCTTATGATTTTTTAAATTTATTTCTTAATCCTTTAAAGGATTTTTAGAGGTAGAAACAGTTAATATTCAGAGTTCAGTATTTTAGTAGTGCTTAGTAATAGGGTTTTGTACTGTACTCAATCACACATTTAATTTTTGGCTTCTTATTTAGTAAAGTTCTAAAATTTTTGTAGCTCAAACTTGTTATTTCATAATTGCAAGTGAGTCCTGTAATGCACTAAATGAGATTTTTTTATATATACAAGGGCTTTAAACTTCAGGGATTTTGTTTTTTCATTACAAATTCATTTGTGACTATTTAAAATCATGGTTATCAGCAGTGCTTTTTTTGTAAAAAAAAAAAAAAAAAAAAAAAAAAGGTGCCGGAACTCACACACGTCATACAACCCGCCTTGCCTACCCTACAAGGTTCCATCCAAAAAAGGTGCCGGAACTCCGTTCTGGGCGTTCTATGAGAAAAAAAGCCCTAGTTATCAGTAACCAATCCTAAATTCCATTAGACTCATCATCAATTGTTTCTCAGTAAAAGCTAGTAGCTTGAGTTGCTCTCTACAAATTAGAGAGAGCGTGGATTTTCTTAGTCACCAAAACCAACCTGCAGGCATTAAGCAAAAGGAGTTTAATCCACTTGAAAAGGCTGAAATTAGCTGCTGCACCTGTAGAAACAAGAAACAAATGCAGATGATTGCAACTGTGCAAAATGTTAAAGAATGGCGCTAGGCAAAACATGTTAGCACAAAGGAAGTTCCTGTCTTCAAAGTATTAAAGCAGCTGTGTATTTTGGAGAATTTGGACACCTGTTTTCTCCAAAGGGAACATCTCTGAGGGGAAGAGTTACAAAAACTAAGAGTCCTTCTTTAAGCCTTAATAATTGAAGTTAGTTTGAGTAAGTTTAACCATAATAGAAATGCAGCTCTCCAAGGTTCTTCTTAAACTAAATTTAATTAAGCAATGCTGGCTCTAAATATTACCTATATTAGGAGACTTTCTAACTTTTTCTCCATGGTGCAATGCTACGTTTCTAAAAGTTGAGAAAAGCTTAACCTTTATTTTGAATTGCAATTTTCAGTATAATTTATTATACCTGCGTAGAAAGCAGCAAAAAATAAATTAGTTGTTCCCAAATATTTTTTAAAAGCCTTTTTAAAGATTCTGCTGTCAAATATTGTTTGCAAGCTAGCTGAAACTGAAAAATGGAAGCATTGTCAACACTTGTGTTCACACCACTGCACTTGTAATTCAAGAAGGACAAAATTAAGGTTGATAGCTTTAATTCAGTGATTCTTCAGGCTGGTGTCAGTTTTTATAAAAGATAGCCACTGAGGTTGTAACTGGAAAAGTGGAAAAGATCCGCATTCTTTTTAAGTCAAATATGATCTTACAATCTGCTGGTATTATATTTTGAATTCATGGTGCTTTTTCTAATCTGCAGTGCAGTAGTTAATTTCTATTAATGTAAAAACTATTCTAGAAATATTTAATTCTCTTTACTTTCTATCTCAGTTTTTAACAACCCCATCATTTCTAAAAAAATAGGTTATTGTCCTAAAACCAAGTTGACAATGAAGAATAGGCAACTTCATTTTCATCTGCTCAAACTTTATTCCACATTCATTGAATATTGTAGGCTTCATTTTTACCATCTTGAATGATTCAGAATAAGACAAATTTATAAATGGAAGTAAAAACTTTAAAGGACTTAAATTTATCTACAAGTGAGATGAGGAGAAGGTCAAAGAATATGAGGCAGACCCAGAAAGAGATGGAGAGGCAAGAACCAAAACGGAGGAGGAGGAGGAGGAGGAGGAGGAGGAGGAGGAGGAGGAGGAGAAGAAAATATTTACCAGGTGGTAGTCCTGGACTTGCTTTGCCAATGTAGAAATACAAAATAATTGCTAATCCCAAATTAACGAGAGTATAAATCCACTGAATAACAAACATAATGGCTAATGAAACTATTGCCTGTAAGAAAGAGAATATTTATGATTAAGCTGTGATAAATTAAATTTAGCTGCTTTTGTTATTAGAATGTTCCTATTTCTGTGGGAAACAAAGTAAGCACTTTACATTCAAAGGCGGATAAGATGTCTTAGCATGTTCTACTTCTTGCCTCATTATTGGCACGATTTCAAAGAATTTTTGGTGCAGGTAAACGAAAAATTATTTAAGTTATTGGGTGAGTAAGTCTTGGGGACATGAAATCTTTAATACCAGAGGCTATACAGTATATCTTTCAGGACCAATTCTTGTCAATTTCAACTTGTTATTAGAGTGTTTGAATTTCCAGAGACAGTTGAACCATATGGGAAAGACAGCATCAGCTCTCAAATTTAATCTGTTTTGTTTTGTGGGCAGGAATGTAAAGATATGAAACCAATGATGTTGCAACAGATTAAGGGTGCATTTTATCCATCTGATACCAGAACTGACCAGGAGAGGCTTCTGGGAAACTTATCCAACCAGATATGAAAATATTAGCTGTCATTCCTAGCAATTGTTATTTAGATGCAGAATGTCTGTAAAGATGAAATATCCAGGTAGTTATTAAAAGTTAAATGCTATTGACCGAGTCCCCCATTATTTTGTACAATAATCATTTTAAGTCTTAGCATTTTAAATGATGTTAAGATATCTCAACTAATAGCCATAGCCAATGCCAGGAAAATTAACCTAGTTATGTGGTTACATGTATGAACTTTTTCATCTTGATTTTTACACTGAATCATGCTGCATCTCATCCAATCAATGGATAGGCCTCTGGTCACGGTATGCCTTAATTAGCCACACTATCTGGAATCATACATGTTGCAGTCCCACATATACCGGCAACATGAAATTAGGGAGGTCTAGAACAGGCAACTTAATTATTTAGATTACATCAACTTCCTGATCTGAAGCATCACACCGTGTTGTGACTTATCCTAATTCTATTTTTTTTCTTTTTCACACTTTATTTTGACCTAGAATAGGAATGCAAACTGCTCACATTTTTTTTTCAGCTACATGGCTCCTATCTAGAAACCCTGTTTCTTTTTTATTATTATTTTATACTACTTTGGATTCAAAAGCACGGAGCATGCTGGGTTTCATATTTAGCACCTGTCTGTAAGTCCTTAAAGCAGATTCTTGTAATCACATGACTCTCTCCATAGTTGTTACACAGTCCTCAGAAAATATGTGTTTGTTTTGGTTTGGTTTGAAGGATTGCAGTGACGCATCCTTTTGTCTTTGAATCCAAAGAGCTGCAAAGTCCTATTCTATGCATAATGATTTGAAGTCTACTACTGGATGAATAGTAACATTCATAACTTCTTGCCTGCCATGTTACAAAGAGGTTTGAAATATTAGAAGGTGACTCACACCAAGCAAGGAAACCCGATGATCACAAAGCTTGGAATAGAAAGAAACTGGTATTTTCTGAATTTCTAATTCTTGGCTTTGTTGTTTTAGATTTAAACCTGCAGGACAAGAGAGAAAAGAAAGCTTTCAAAAATAAAATAAAATATAAGAGGGATACATTCAAAAGTGACCTTTGTGTACTTCTAAAACAAACCAAACTCCACTAGGGATTGAATAGTCTGCCTGAATCAACAAAAAACAAACAAACCATTTTACTTGTAATTTGGCACAATTTTACCTTTGATTCCCTTTCAGAAATTTAGAGTTGAAGAACGAAAACTCCTAGTTCCAACTCACCCAACCCTCTTATCTCTTTCAGAAAATCCCCCAGATTTGACTTTCTCCCTTTTCTAATCTGAAAAATCAGAAAAATCTTAGTCGTGTATTCCGCTTTGAAAGAAACAGGTTTTAGGGAGGTGGGTTCTACAGTTGCATGCAAACATTTAGGCACTCCTGGTCAAATTGTATGTTCCTAAGTCAACAAAGACAGGTACAACATTTCACAATGTAAAATTAAACAGGACATCTTTCTGCATATTGAAATGCATATTACATTTCTCTTTGGAAATATTTCCAAACATTTTCTGAGTCTCTCGGTTCTTGCTTTTAGAATTTATTCCCACTCTTCCTTATTCCCATTCTTCCTTCCTTCTAGCTCGGTGTTTTGATTAGGAGATATTTCACTTAACATAGTTAACTGGGTGAAATTCCGTGTTCCGCAAGCAAACGTCTGCCTGTGCAGTAGTTCATCTCTTTCCATCCCCCTTGCCTGGCCTGATAATCAGCTTCAGACAAAGAAGGAAATTTGGAGCACATTTTGAGGGAATATAGGGGACCTCTACTGGCTCTACTAATGAAACAAATTCTAGCAATGGAAACACCCCAACTGGATTTCACCCAGAGAATGCTGCATGCCTCAGATTCTTTTTACACAATTCTATGCAGGTTTCAGATATGAAAAAAAAAATCCATCTAGGCAATATAATAAATTCCATTTTTAACTCAGAATTGTTTGGTGTAGACTACTACAGCCATTTGTTCTTACGCACTTCGGAATTAATGTTCCGGGTCTGAACATTTGGAATGTATTGCCACCCATGTAAAGATAAAAATAAATGCATCTCACATTGCTGTATGGATGAGGGATGCATATGTACAGCCCTGGAAAAGAGACAGTAAGCAATAAATTGTCTCGTAGTGAATTAACTCTGGGTTACTTTTCCATTGGCAAATTAAATTAAAACAGTCTCTGTGCTCAGTTGTAGAGAAAAAACAGTTTGTCACAAGGGATAACAGCCTGAACACATATAAATGATCATTTCCCTTACTTAAAAAAGCAAATGAGCATTCTTCATTTTCAAATACATAATTTAATGCGCTCCAAATCTTCTTACCCTCCATCTGTGGACTGGGGGCTTTTTGCATTTCATCCAAATGTCGGTCTCCATCATCTTCCTTCTGATTGTTTTTTCTAATAACAGATGGAGATGCATCATTTTCATTCACATCTTGGCAATTTGGCTGTGAAAAATGCTGCGCATTTTTGACACTGGATTCTAGGGAATCGTCGCAAGGCTCCTGAATATGAGCAATGTTGTTCTCGAGAGCCAAACAGAAGCTGTCTTCTAATGTTTGCTTGGCTGCCTTCTTTTGCTTTCTCTGCTTGATCACTTGAGCGGCATCCACATTAGTTTCTTTTAGTTCCAGATCAATTCCTGGGTCTTGATTGACCGGCTTAAAAAGGTGGTTCATATCTTTTGTGAATTCCAGCAAAGTTCCATCTGACCTCCGCTGATCTGTTCCATTTGATCCATAACAAGTTGCTTTGCTGAGTATCAAAGGTCGAGAGCAACTTAGCACAGCCCTGGCATCCTCTTGCCGCATCCTTTTGGAGTTCTGTTTAAGATTGTAGCTCATGGAGACTGAGAAATAGGAATAATCCACGGCAATATATGTGAGCATGAAGTTGATTGTAACTATCGGAGCAAGAACATTCACTTGGCCAATGAAAACGAAAGCCATGGTGATGAGGCTTGTTAAGCAGATTGCAGCCACTGGAGTTTTGTTTGGTCCTTTCTGTATTAAGAACAAAGGGCTAATTACATATGTTATGTATGGACAATAATCTGTCATAAAATATTTCTGGATAATGTTTAAATTATATATAAATCTGCTCAATGGTTTATTTCCTGGCCTACTGTATGTTCCAAACCCAGGGGCTTCCCTGAGATAAATCCTTATCTAAGAAAGAACAACAAAATGAGTTTGCTGACTGCCATTCTGAAGACCCATGTACTGAACAGAACAATAGTAGGGGTGCTCTCGCAACCTTTAACTCTTTGGATCCAGATTACAACATTTATGAGATTCCAGAATAGCCTGCATTTTGTTTCAGGATAATTAGAACTGTTGATCTTAGGAAAAAAAAAATAAGAGGTCCCTCTACAAAAATCTTTGCAAACTTTTCAACAACATCAGCAACAAGCTCATCTCGTATCCACTGAGCCATGAACATAAATTTGGTAACAATTTTCTGCACAAGTGTAAATTTTCTTTACAATTGTTTTGATCATAACTTTTTTTGCAATTCTATGAACTTCCTATTCTTACTTCACCAGAATACAACGGATTCTGCATTATTTCTTGACAATTTCTGTTGTGCCAAATCAATGCTGAATAATTTGATAATTCAACCTCATTTGAATATTTATTCAGATTTGTTTGCTTGTTTATTCATTCATTCAATTTCTATAGCCGCCCGTCTCAGTCAGTGACTCAAAATTAAGAGTCTGAAGCTTATTCGGCAGGCGAAATAGGGTAGGATTGTTAGAAGACTTAGTGTGAAAAGGAGATGAGAGAGGGATGCTTGCAAGTCTAAGGGTCATTATATCCAATTCTCTTAATGGGAAACCATAGTTGCCATTTATAGAATGAACTAAATTGAGCCACACTGAAACAATGTTTTTTTATGCAATACATTACTAATGTTTATTGATATCATACACTTTAAACAATGTCTCTAACATGTTTGAAGACCAGCAGTTCTGGAGAGAAGACTGACTCTATAGAGCAATGACGTCCAGTAAAAGACCCTGGGAAATTATTACACAAAGAGGACAGTGTATGGCACTACAGTAGCTTGGTTTGTTTTAAAAATTAAACAGAGGTATATGTTGAATGGTATTAGCAGTGTGGAATGAAAGTTCATTCTAAATAAACTTCATGATTTAGAAGTGTTTTTCAATATAATATCACAGCCTTTCTTATTCAGAACGATCAAAGGTCTAAACCAGGGGTAGTCAACCTTGGCTCTTTTATGACTCGTAGACTTCAACTCCCAGAATTCCTGAGCCAGCACAGCTGGCTCAGGAATTCTGGGAGTTGAAGTCCACGAGTCATAAAAGAGCCAAGGTTGACTACCCCTGGTAAACAATGCTGATCAGAGAGCTGCCTAGGGAAATCTATCATGGGTGACAAAATATCTATACACTGAAAATAAACAGAAAATGCCTTCCTTGTTTACTAACCCCATGTCCAAGAAATGCAAGAAGAGGTATCACTTTCTCTTGAGCAATGCACTGAAGGATTCGGGGTGCTCCATAGAGACCTCCCATACAAGATGCTAAGGATGAAATGTATAAACCAAGTAAGAATAAGAAGCCCACCAAGGATACCTAAGAAAAAGAGAGAAAGCATTTTTTTTTCTTGATTAATATTCGGAAGGCACATTTGACAAAAATCACTGTGGCTTACACGGATTATTGATATAATAACTACTACTACTACTACTACTACTACTACTACTACTACTTTATTGTCACTTTGAATGTACACCAATTGACATACATCAAAATGAAATTTCGTTGCATACAGCTCTCAAAGGGTCACCACCCCCGATATACACTCCTTGTTCGTGGCCAGCTCAAGTTTCAGATCGTCCATTTTAGTCTCTAGGGAGTGAACAATGGCAAACAGGACAGATGGAAACAGGACAGACAGGTCCATGACATAATACAATAACTAAGAAAATGACTCAGATAATTTGGTGCTCAAATCTCACCAGCCACTAGTAGAAGCATAATAACCTTATATCAAATTGGACCATCAGTCCATCTAGTTTAATACAGTACTGCCTACATTGACGATTGGTGATTTCCAAGAATTTTAGTCTGGATGCATTGCCAGCCCTATCTGTAGATGATAAGTATTAAACTTGAAATAGTCTGAACAGGAAGCAAACCCCACCCTCACTAGCATCGATGATGTTACCTAATTGGGTAATGAAACATCTGCAAGGAAACAACCAGGCTCAGAGAACATCAAGGTGTCCACAGTTCAGCCTTGAATTACAAATATTACCTGCTATAGTCTGAACGCAAGTATACTGAACTAAAGCCCTTTTGTTAGCAGACTTTTCTCAGTTTCATTCCCCATCAGAAATAAGGGAGTAACAGCATGCTTTACAATTTTGGCATAAGGATTTGTTCAGATAATGCATATACAAAACTTGAAGAACTGTGTTAAAAAATTGTCCTAATCAGTCACAAACCACTGAGAAGCACTTTGCTGCAAGAAAACATTAGCATTCTGTTGGTATTCTGTCCCTAATTAACAGCACAAAAGAATATACTTTAATTTGCTTTGCCCAGAGTAAAGCAACCCAATGGGAAAAGCTTAATTTATCAGCAATTTCAGAAGAAGCAGATATTTTATCCCATTTACATACCAGAACAGAGTTGCAGTCCAGGAGAATGTACTTACGTAATTTCATATAGACTAAATTCAGATAATATACTTTAATTAAATAACAAGTTTTTCTATGACATGTTTCAAATGAGATCCTCCAGCAAATAATTTTGGACAGCAATCTAAAGAGGCAGTTACTTCTGGATCACTTCAGTGGGGTATGCAAATTGAATAATGGATTTTTGCCCTTACTTTCCAAATTTAAATCTGCAAGATTTTTTTCTTCAAACAACAAAATCTAAGACTTTACAGTCCTATTCTTTTAGTGTTAGTTTGGTTGCAAGTCATATTGAGTTTATTGGGTGTTAATGCTAAGTAAGTGCACAGGTTTGAAGTGTTATCAAGATATTGTTTCCAACTCCTGGAACCTTTGATTATAATCCCTCTGGGCAATTTGTGCATGTTAACAAACAAAGCTAGTGCATTATTCCCTCTTTCTCCCCCTATTCTCTTTTATCATAGCTGAATGCTTCACCTTGGCATCCTGTTCTGCATGATTAATTTTTCCTCCTAGACAATAAAGCCCAAAATCCTGATGCAAAGGAAAGTAGGCCATATGGGATAATGTCTGTTAGTTCAAAACTCCAATCATATTTGTCCTATTTTCCAGGGATGATAAACGTGCCTTCAGTCTCTAGCTAGAAATCTGTGCTGCAAATAATTATAACCACCATAATTAGGAATGCCAAACAGTAACTGAAAATTGTGGGCTATATTATAACACAGACCTCTGAAGCTTTACTAAAGTCCTGTGCTCTACAGGACTTTAGTTGGTAAGTATTACAGTTAAATTTTGTTTCTGGTTAGGACAGGAGTCTGCTGCACAAGGAGTCCTGGAATTCATTTAAGATGTCAGAATTCATCAAGCTCCACCAAACCAAGCCAACTTTATTTATTTTTAATAAAAACTGTTACATACAAAGTACAGAGAAGATGTGGTGATAGTTGGGGAATATATGGAATATAATCTAATAAAAATAATTTGAAAATGGCATTGTCAGGTAACAGTACTTAGTGCTAGATCATGCTTTGTACATAATTGAAATGGTCACATTCAAAGTGCCACGATATTCCACTCACACTTTCTGGGGAAGATGCTTTTGCATTGAGACAGTCAAAAGTATATTTTCAGGTGCAACTCCTATCATATAGTGCTGACAAATTCTTCATTGTTACAGCTCATATATTCCTTTTTTCTCTGGATCAGGCTGAAGGTAAACCCTGAAGCTGAGTTGATGTGGATACATATGTTGCCATCAGAGTTTTTCCCTGGCCAATAAGTCCATCAGAGAATAGGTTCATGAAGGGGAGGGGTCCTTCTAGATTTATGGCTCTTGCTGTGACAGCAGGTAAAAACTGTGACTAAAGGGCCCGATCACCAACTCTTCTTGCATGTGGGCACCCTATCTGGGGCTCTACAGTAACTCTTTTATCACCATCTGATGGGATTACTGTAACAAACTCTTCTTGGGTCTATCATTAAAGACCATTAGGAAACTACAAAATGCAGCAACCCACAAACTTGTGGCTACCATAGTTGAGAGTGTATAGCACTGCTTTTCTACACTGGCTGCCAATTGGTTTTTCAAGTACAATTTAAAAAATAGAATAGAATAATAGAGTTGGAAGGGACCTTGGAGGTCTTCTAGTCCAACCCCCTGCTTAGGCAGGAAACCCTATACCATTTCAGACAAATGGCTGTCCAGTCTTTTCTTAAAAACTTCCAGTGTTGGAGCATTCACAACTTCTGGAGGCAAGTTGTTCCACTGATTAATTGTTCTAACTATCAGGAAATTTCTTCTAGGTTGCTTTTCTCCTTGATTAGTTTCCATCAGGTGCTTTGGAGAATAACTTGACTCCCTCTTCTTTGTGGCAACCCCTAAGATATTGGAACACTGCTATCATGTCCCCCCTTCATCCTTCTCTTCATTAAACTGGACATACCCAATTCCAGCAACCGTTCTTTATATGTTTTAGCCTTCAGTCCCTTGATCATCTTTGTTGCTCTTCTCTGCACTCTTTCTAGAGTCTCAACATCTTTTTTATATCGTGGATGCAGTATTCCAAGTGTGGCCTTACCAAGGCATTGTAAAGTGGTATTAACACTTCACGTGATCTTGACTCCATCCCTCTGTTAATGCAACCTAGAATTGCGTTAGCTTTTTTGGCCGCTGCAGCACACTGCTGGCTCATATTTAAGTGATTGTCCACTAGGGCTCCAGGAGCCCTCTCACAGTTACTACTATTGAGCGAGGGACCACCTATACCAGGGGTGTCAAACTGCCAGTCCGTGGGCTGGATGCATCACGTGGAAGCTGTGCCCACCACAGCTCCGGCAAGGGCAAAAAAGTCACGAAATGTCGCAACACGTCACGTGAAGTGGCAATTTTGACAACCCTGACCTATACTGTAAAAAGTTAGCTTGGTTTGTTTTTCGCCTACAGCATTGCTATCAGTACCAGAGCAGCCGATTTGATCAAGTAGAAAGAAGCTACTATTGATGGAGATATCTGGAGAGCTAAAACAAGGGGGTGCTGGTTTTCTATTCTGCAGAACAGTTTCCTCACTGAGATCAGGCTTGCTTTTTCTTGCTAATATTTCAGAAAATTTTAAAGGGCAAGTTATGATGGACAGCCTTCTCCTGGTTTTGTTAAGCTATTTATAGTCTCTTTTTTATGGTCTGTACTTTTTTGTTTGGGTGGGTTTGTTTCACTGTTTATGACTGTATTGATTTTTATCTGGTTTTATACTGCCTGTAAGTCACCAATTGTGATGGGGTAGAAATGAGATTAATAAATAAATATAAATAAATAAATATCCAAATTGCATTTGAGAATAAAAGTCTTCCTGAAAATAATGACATACATATCCTATCGATGTGTAGAAATGGAAATTCTCCTGTGCATGGTGAAATCTAATTCTGCTGGAAGCAAATTGTAGTTTAATCCTCTTGTCACATTACAGCAGTTTCTTCTGCACAAAATGGAAATAAAGCTCCCCTTTCTCATTTTGCTTCATGATGCATAAAGATGGATGCAAGAATTCCATTGAAAACAAATTGCTAAACATTTGCTTTCCCCAAAAGAAAAGTGTAGACTGATCTTCCATATTGCCTGTATTCCCTCTGTTTATTTAAAGTAACATCTATGCATATGTCTTCTTATTATATCTATTAAATACACATTCTGACAACAAAGCCAGCCAACACTGAATAGGAACTGAATTCTCAACTAGACAGGGGATATAGCCTTGCCATATAAAGCAAGAGAAATCCATGAATAATAGCTTCTGCCTACAAATTGAATGCAGGACTACCCAGGCACACCGTGTGATGTATTTCCTGGTTAGGTATTCAACTTATTGGGTGAGTCAGTCATTCTTTGTCAGCTTAATTTATTTTACAGAGTTGTTAAGACAAAATGAAACAACCCCACTCTTGTTGTTCTGAAATACTGGCAAGAAAGGCAGGATTGCAACTCATGGCAATAGTTGAGGAGATGAATCTTTGAGTCAAAAGATTTAAAAAGCCTACTAGGCACATGCAAGCACCAGGAGCACAATCTGATATTCTCAAATGTATATTTGAGAATCTGGTAGACTGTTATAGAGTCTGGGGGCCACAGACTAATAACCAATGGTTTGAAATATTTTTTTTTCTATTCTCTGTATGATAAATTTTTTTTCATGTCATACAACCTGTCTCTCTATGTACCAGCTTAATGTCATAAAATCTGATTTGAGGCTAAGTGAAAAATAAGGTGCAAGGCTCAGTTAATACAGTGGTAAGAAAGTAAAAAGACATTATATTATGTCTCATGTCATATATACATACTGTGTTTCCCCAAAAATAAGACCCGATCTTATATATTTTTTGCCTCCAAAAGAGGCACCAGGTCTTATTTTAGGGGGATGTCTTACCCTCTTATCTCAGGACCACCACAGCCAGGCCACAGCAGAGTTCCCCAACGTTTCTGGCTTTGCGGACTGGTGTGTGGGGGGGGGAGGGAATGGTGCCACATGAGGGTAAGTGCACACATGCACGCACCCAACTCCATTTGTGTGAGCGGCCTGCTGGTCAGCAAATGGAGTGTGCACATGCGCTCGCCCACTGCTTGCGCAAATGAGAATGCATGCGCATGCATGCTCTCCAGCCATTTCCGTGGACCAGTTGCAAACCACTCATGGACCACTAATAGGCCGCAGTCTACAGGTTGGGGACCTCTGCCCTAGAGGCTCTCTCCTAACTATGGGAATAACTTTGAAGCATATCCATGGAGCTATAGGTGAGAGGAGGTTGTACTCCTTACCGTTGATTCTGAGAAGCAGTTTGGTCAATAGATAAACATTAATACTCTTCATTGGGAGACCACATAATTTAATTCAGAATTAAAATATTTGCCTTATGTATTCAAAGTTACCTTTTCTGCTATCATAAAATTATAGCGGAGTGAGTCTCGGGTACAAATAGCTCCCAGTAAAAAAACAAAAACAATGTATAAAAACCACCTGCAAAGAAATAAAAAAAAATATCACAGCTTTTTTTAAAAATAACTTCCTTAATAGCATAAGCTGGTTCAGTAAGCAGTAAGTTTTCTTTGCTCTGAAAAATATTTTAATCATTTTAGGTAAAAATGTGGATGCAACTGAAATGGATGCAAGTTTGGAGGCAAATGCTAGAGGAACATGATTTCAATCTCACTCTCCAAGAATGGAAAGGCACGACCCAACTACGAATTGGGAGATCCAAAGTTGGAAATTCTCTCCCACATATAATTGTAACTTTAGGAAAATGTATTCTAACATAGTTCTGGTGCCTAGATTTCAATGGTAGAGGAGCCATTGATGTTGAAGGGGTACCTCAGTACTCAACTGCTTCAAAACTTGTCAAACTTGGTATTTGGTTCACTTTGACATGAAAGTACTGTCCTGGTACTTATTGTTTGTTTGGTATCGACGCTCTGCGATAGGAAAAGGGGGAATGGCTGTGGAGAATGGACAGGAAGTCAGCCATGTTGGGAAGGTTGCTGACAAAGAAAAGGGACAGACAAGAAACCGAAATAAAAGTTCACGTGGTAAGTCACATGATTTGTTTAGCACTCGTCATTTTTAGTACTCCCGGAACCAATTAATGATGAATACTGAGATACCATTGTACAAGGTAGTTCCACTGAGGAAAAGGGGCCAATCTATCTGTTAACGGGCAGATGTAGAAACATCAATTGTTCCTCTATCATCCAAATCTAACTCCTAGAATAGATCCTCAATTTATCAGTCAGGATCTATTTGCTTAGGACTAAGGATACATTGCTAAAACATTTCATAATTTTATGAATTATGTTTATTATAGTTTTTTATGATTGTATCAAAAATGATGCCTAGGAATTGAATTCAAATTAAATTGGATCCTAATAATATGTGATTAATTCTTGCACATTTTTGAAAACAACAATGTTCCTCAAAACAATTAAATCAGAGTCAGAGAGCTAAGGAAGCTATTTGTAGTTATCTTTTAATCAGATTATTGTGAAAAAGATAATTCATTGCTATCATGTATGTACCAAAAGCTGAACTGAGCAACCTAAACAAAAAGACAGGATATACTCCCTCAAAGATGCAATATAAAAGTTGGAGTATTGAAAACAACTAAAAATAGAAGGGAAGGGAAAAGGGACAAGAATGAGAGAACAGTAAGAAGGAATGTATTCATATATGCATATCAGACTAACACTGATTATGGTATCTAATTTGGGTAATGAAATGTCTGCAAGAAAACAGCCAAGCTCAGAGAGCACCAAGGACCCCTTATTTCAACCCTAAGCTACAAATATTCTCCTTTATTGGGATTTATTAAGACCAATGTTACACATTTTGTAACAACTGTAAATGTTGAAAATGTAAAAATGTAAATGGCTAAAAAGTAGTTTAAAGGAGAGAGGTGAGTCCATATAATGAGGGGGATTACTACAAGGTTGTTTTTCTTTTCTTCAAGATTGACTGAACCTTTCATCCTTCCGAGATCGGTAAAATGAGGAGCCAGATTGTTGGGGGCAATAAGCTGGCTGAGTAAACTGCTTAGCGGGGGCTGTAAAGCACTATGAAGAGGTATATAAGTCTAAATGCTATTGCTATTCTTGTTGAAACCCTCCTGAAACCATGCTCTGGCTTACGAATATAATATGATTAAGGCTCATAATCTTCTTTACATGCTCACACATAGCATACCATTCAGCAATTGGATCTAACTTCTCTAAGCCTACAAAATATTAGATCCTGATGTTTAACTGCTGTGTTATGAAGTAGCTATCCAGCAAGGAATGTACTCAAGTCTTTAAGTCCTGTCTCACGTTCTCTGACTACAACTGAAATCATTCATCTGTAAAATGAGAAAATATCATATAAACATCAAGGTACCCCATTTACTTTGTGGCGAGATGGGCAAACAAATCTAATGAATTACTAATGAATCCGCAGCAGGCAATGGGCCTGCTTTAGTTAAGAATCCTTCCTAAAAATCTGTGTGCTATAAAATGTATCTAGGGATTTGTAGGGAGCATAAGAAAAGACAGCCCATATCTTACATGTCACTTATGTACTAGGAAAGACAGCTAATTATTTATTTGTTATTTTTATTGACCAGTCTTAAATTTATTCTGAAAAGGTATATGTTCCCTAAATTTGGAAAGGTGAAAAAGATGGGAGGATATTAACTAATTTATCTCTTTGTAATATGTCCAGGGCAGAAAGTGACCAGGGGTAAACAGCTGAATCCCTGCCAACTTTTATACAGAAGAGAGAGAAAAAGGAACGGTTATTATAATGGAAAATGGACTGACTGAAGAACAGAGATGAGCAGAAAGTTAGTTTGAGCAGAAAACAAATGCTTCATTTTTTTTTTATTTATAAGACTTACGAAATGCCAATGGCAGATAAAGATCCTATAGGGATATCCGTTGCGGGTTTCCTGAGATCCCCACTCATATTAAACCCAGCCATCACTCCTGCAATTTGAGCACACACAAAAACAAACACAACAGTGTTAGAGGGCTGTAAGACGATGACCTTTTTAAAAAAAAAAAAAACCAAAAAAAAAAAAACCCCAACCCTGGTGCACATACTGATATCGGTGCCATGTATACAGCTTCATGATTAAGCAGCTAGGTCTCCACTGGCAACAGGATGCTAACCACATACCCACAAAGAGATTCTTTGTTCTAAATTGGACAATGTACTAGAAGAAAGGCACAGATTTAGACAAAAACAGCTTATCTGAAAACTATCACTTGAAAACAGTCCCTTTCCAAATGCCGGCTAACACTGACCTTTCAACTAGGCTCCCCATTACATGAGTGGTTATCTCCATATACATGACAGATTCTGACACTTTCACAGGAAACTTTTGTTCCCTGTTTTTTTTTAAAACAATAAGCCTTCAGACTTATATTAATGTCTGACGACTCCTTACCTTTTGGAAAAGGTGGCTCTTTATACAAATAAGTAAATTAAATTAAAAAGTATTAAATTGAACTACAGGTAGTCAGTCCTCAGCTTACGACTACAATTGAGCCCAAAATTTATATTGCTAAGTGAGACAGTTGCTAAGGTGAATTTTGCCTCATTTTCAATCTTTTTTGCCACCGTTGTTAATTGAATCACTGCAGTTGTTAAGTTAATCACCCAGTTGTTAAGTGAATCTGGCTTCCCCATTGACTTTGCTTGTCAGGTCACAAAATGTGGTCACCTGACTCTGGGACACTACAACCGTCATAAATATGAGTCAGTTGCTAAACATCTTATCAGGTGACCATAGGGTTGCTATAATGCAGTGGTGGCGAACCTATGGCATGTGTGCCAGAGGCGACACTCAGAGCCCTCTCTGTCGGCACGCATGCCATGCCCCGGAGATGGCGAGGGTGACCGGGAGTGGTGGGACCGGGGTGGTTGGGTCAGACGGTACTGGTGGCGCCGGTGCGGGTGGGTCGTGGACCACTATTTATTCACCCAAAACCCAACGTCAAACCCGTGACCCAGAGATTTTCCAAGCGGTAGTGACGATATTACCAATACACTTTTTACCAGTACAGCGAAAAAAGACACGACAACATTGAAGCTTTGGTCACTAAATGAACTGTTGTAAGTCAAGGACTACCTGTATTTGCGATGTCACACTGAAATATTTAATAGGAAATGGAAATAATTATCCGACAATTCTAATATCATTTTATCTTTCAGTAAAAGAGTATTGAGCCATATTTGCAGCCCAAAGTCAATTAATAGGATCAATATCCACCATCTATTTAAGAGCCATCAATCAGTTAGATATGTCTTTGCCCAAATAGAGCTTTTGCTTTCTTTTAATTCACTCTAGTTCCAACCAGGAGATAATCCACAAGTGTTTGACAACTTATATAGTTCGATGCTTTCTACATTCATGCTCTGTTAAAGCGGTTAAGGCCTCCATAAGAATAATGAGTATCAACTATAAGTTTATGGGTCTTTTTATTAATACATAAGCTTTCACAATACTAATCATATTTATACAGATCACTGAATTCAGTGGGCCTTATTTCTGAGTAATCAAACTTAGGATTGCTGGGCAAGTAAAACACTTCAGTCAAAAATCATCAGACAGAGGAATATATTCCAGTTCACAAAATAAGTACTGTATATGGTAAATATTTGTATACATCCAAAACAGCTTAACAGTGTTTTAAAATCACCTATGATTCTTACTGATCTAACTGCAAAATCAACATATCCCAGGCCTACAAGTTTGCATTCAACTCATTTAACAGTTTTATTACTTGGATGATAAAAAGTCAGTTCTTAACTATCACATGATAAAATATTTGGGAAGAAAACTAGAGACTTCCTCTGAAATGCTTTAAGTACCAAGTATCAATTTTTAAGAAATGAGCTGTTTTGTTTGACGGTTTTGCTTATATAAGTATATAATAACATTAAATCATTACCTTTGTCTCTCTGGGGCACAAGGCAAACAAACATACATACAAAGAACAGAGGTATTCAGGGGAAAAAAAAAACACAAACGCTTCAATTTATAATAGTGCAATTGTTTCCCTTCAAGGAAATTGGAGCAAGGAGTGACTTAGCTCAATACTATGGATTAGCATCAATGAGATCGAATCATCACCTTGAATTCTGGTACAGTGCAATGAGGGCTAGAAAGAGCTTGGCCTGTGCAGCCAGAGATCAAACGGCTTCTGTGACACCACCAAATTTAGTTAAATTCTCATCCATTTTTATAGAGAATGGCTCTCTTGCCTACATTACTCAAGCTGCGTTCTCCCTCCCCGAGCATAAGAGCAAATCTATGTTTATTTTTTTCTAAAATGAAAAGAGACAAAGAAGCAGATAACAAACTACAGGAACAGAATCACCCACCTGAAATTTTTTTGCTGAGCAGCAAGCATGTGATAAAGCACAGATTTATAGAACTGTGTTAGCAGAAAAAGGTGCTAAAAATAATACCAATGCAGTTGTACCTCGACTACGACGTGATATAGAAAAAAATTTTTCAAAAAACGGACACGTATACTTGTACCTTACTGAAAGTAGGGAACGTAGAAAATGTAAGTAATATCTGGAAAATTTTTTTACCTTAGTAAACAAGTGATGGTCAATAGACCACCTACGTCAAATCAAAACATTTGCTCTCTCTTTATCCTCCCTTTGGCCACTGCATATTCTTTAGTAGATTTCAATAACCCCAGCCTTACTCCCTTCTATTATTATTGTTGTACCTTTGAGTCAGTATTTACTCCTGGCGACTGCCTGAATAAGTCCCTGCAGTTTTCAGAGTGGTTTGTCCTTGACTTGTCTCCTTCTTCTTGGAGCTGAGAGAGGAGGGACTGGGCCAAAGTCACTCAGCTGGATCTGTGACGAAGGCAAAGCTAGAACTAGAACCAGTCTCCCAGTTTATAGCCTGGTGCTTAACCACCACACCAAACTGACACTTCTAACACTTGTAACCAGTTTCAATTTCTTCTGACTTTAACCACTGCAGAAACACCTACCTTGATTATCTACTAAAATGCATTGCAATATGCACTGGGGATAAGCAAACTATTTTGTTTTGCACTCAGTTTTTTTTTTTAAAGATAGCTCTGTAAGAAAAACTCACAAGGCCATATGTCTGAAATATTTTTTACTCAATGATGCAAGAAAGCCATGATTCTTATCTCAAAAGCAGCTAGAAAAAAAAGGATTCTAGAGAAAAATTAAAGCAAGAGGATAAATCAGAACGTATTTTACATGCTCCATAAGCGAGGCAAGGACAAGGATTTTAGTCTTCCGAGTATTTGGACTTGTTCTGGAGCCCATCCTCAGGGAAATTCTCTCTACCAGAATGGTCCTGCAATTCTAGTGTGGTTACAGGTGCCAAAATCAATACACAGAGATAATCTGTATCCAACAAAAGATAGGCCAAATGGTTATGAGTCTAACACAATGTGCTGGAGATTAAAGAGCTTGAAAAGAAAATATGTCTTACTTAGTTCAAGATTAAGTTGTGGCAATTCAATCAGCAGTCGAAGTAATAAAAGGTAATTTGGATACTTTTAAAAGAATACTGGGTAATTTTACAGAAGTGCTGGGTGTGCCTATATGCTGAATTTTAAGCTGCCTGCATGTCTTTCTACTAACAGTCCAACAGAATATGCTGGAGCTAGAATAGTTTAAATAGGAATCTAAGAGAAGGAAGGAGTTCGGTGGAGAAATACATGCAGGAGATTAAAGTTTGAAAAGAAAATATGGACGTTTGTGTGGTACTGCATTTCAGAATGTTCTGGGTACAACAAAATGTGATATACAAGTATTAAAATTAAAGAAATAAAAGTGAAGTGATAGGTCTCTGCTGGGGTAGGGAAGGGGGCCAAGTGAATAAAAAGTGAAGAACTGATGTCACAATGCCGAACACTGAGTAATGTACTTGCATTTTTAAATATAATGATAGATGCTTGGTAAAAACTTGAAAAAGAAATCAACAGAATTAAAAAGTAGGCACAACACATCAACACTGTACAGCAGGGGTGGGCAATTAATTTTCCTCAGGGGCCACATGAGAAACTTGGGCTGTTATAGAGGGCCACCGCAGCCGTCTCCCCCACCCTGCTGCAGTCATGGACTGAACAGGGACAGCCAAAGGGCTGGACGTAACCTGTGGGCTGTAAAATGCCCAGATCTTTTATACAGGGTGTTATGAATCTATGGTATACAGATCTGTTATGAATCTATGGTATATAAAGTTTCACACAACTATTTCAATAAAGGGTGACCATATTTCATTGCAATTATGCACACATATAATCTATTTCTGTAAACAACTTGTTTATAAGTCACAAATAATATGAGATGTTCAATCCGCTGAGTAATAGGGGCTACAAATTTATTTTTCAAATGTTGACATTTTTTCTGTCATTGTGGTTAGTAGTATGAAGACTGTCTCTAGTCTGGCACTCAGGTCTCCAGATCACTGACTGATTCATGCTGATATTGAAAAACAAGGGGGAAAAAAAGAACAGAAACCTATGGGTACTAAACACACAAATCAGGGGGTTGAACAGAAATCTTCCGCTGCCATTTTTCAGTGTAGTTCAGAATGGGAATTCATGCTTAGGAAACTGGACATTCATGTATCAGAGTGTTTGAATGCAGAATATTTTCCCAGAGTAAATCTATAAAGCAAGCCTGCTTTAACGGCACTAGGCCTGTATCTGAAGCATTCTGCATCATGGTGAGAGGCCTCCTCTGAATAGTCAGCAGTTTCTGCACACATGATTTAGAATTTTCTTACA
Source organism: Protobothrops mucrosquamatus (assembly GCF_001527695.2). NCBI lineage: Eukaryota > Metazoa > Chordata > Lepidosauria > Squamata > Viperidae > Protobothrops > Protobothrops mucrosquamatus. Next base: position 132,903 of record NW_015387118.1, read on the forward strand.
CTTTTTTCACACTGAAATTCTCTTCTGGCTATTGGATTTTCTGGAGAAGGCCCTTGGAACTATACGAGACAAAGCCACATAGCACTTTCATTTCACCCTTCAGAAGCAGGGAGCTGTGCTGTTCCACGAAGCAACTATAAGAGGTGCTTTGTTTTAAGAAGTACCAAAGCAAGGCAACCCTCTAAAAGTTTGTAAGCCAATTTCTTGTAGAAAAGAGTGAATGGGTTTAGGTATTGCATCAGGGTATTATTATAGTTGGTTTTTAACCTAGCATATTTGGCAAATCCAACCACGTTGGATTTGTTTAATAAATCACAGTTACATAAAGTAATGTTTAGTGTACTATGTGAATCTTGCTAGCGACTTGGCTGATACCATTCAAGGCTGACTGGGAGGGTTAGCATACATTGGCCTTTCATGCATCAGCTGATAAAAAGTTGGAAGGACTACATTTCCCATCTCTTGTTAGTCTGGCTTCACTAGTTAGAAAAGATATACAATCCTATTTTCTGACGAGAGAGAGCCAGGCCTGATCTCTCCTGCAAGGATGAAGGAATCAGTTTGAGACTTACAGCATCTAAGGCATTCTTGAATGCTCCGGGAGATTTTCCAGGCTTAATAGCAATTGCACTTAGACTTATATACCACTCCACAGTGTTTTGCGACCCTCTCTAAGCAGTTTACAGATTCAGCATATTGCCCCCAACAAGCTAGGTCTTCATTTTACCTCAGAAGGATGGAAGGCTGAGTCAAACTTCAGCCAGTGAGGCTCGAACTGCCAAACTGCTGACAGCCAGCAGTCAGCAGAAGTATTGGTTGATTGACTGATTGATTGATTTATCATACAGCAAGTAGAAAGAGCACTAATTCTAGGACTCCCGAGAGCCCTCTGTGGTTATGGGAAGCCTAAAATGTCCACTATTTGCTGATGAATCTGGGGACTGAATCAAATGGCTACAGTAAAGGTATAGTAAATCTTGAGGAAAGTATAACCAAATATCTATTAGAGTACACATTGAGTATATACCTATTGAATAAATGTGGTGGAAAAACTTTATTTTCATATCTGCCACAAATTAGGTGGGATGTTATTGCAGAATCACTATAGGTTGTGGTGGATTATCTGGTTAGAGTTTGTTGGAAGAGTTTCAATTATTCCAGCCCCAGAAAGTAGAAAAGTATATTGTGGGTTTAGCCAATTACTTATTCTCTCTTAGATGCTGGACCACCTCCGGAATGGTTGGACTGCTTAGTCCAGAAGAAGAGCAGAACGTTCCAGCTTTCTCCAGAACTTTCTGTTCCTGGAGTAGGCACGTATTGTACAAACAGTTATTGTCCTTAGCATCTTTGAGAATTTCCTAAATACATTTTTTGTTTATTGTAGAAAAGGGAACGCTAAACTAGATAGCTGTATTCCGGTTTTTTTCCAAATTTTGCCATGCGTGCTCTAAAGCAGGGCTTTTCAACCTTTTCACCGATTGTACCACTTTTAGGATATGGAAGTTTTCGAGTATCACTTAGCAGGGTGTCAAAAACTTGATGACCAAAAAAAAAAAAGGGAAAAAATGATAAAGTACAGGTAGTCCTTGACTTACAACAATTCACTTAGTGACTATTCAAAGTTACAATGGCACTGAAGTGACTTATGATCATTTTTCATACATGACCGTTGCAGCATCCCCAGGGTCATGTGATTTATATTTGGATGCTTGGCAACAGATTCATATTTATGATGGTCACAGTGTCCCAGGGTCATGTGATCACCTTTTGCAACTTTTTGACAAGCAAAGTCAATGGCAGGGCTGCTGGTGGCCAAATGCTAAGGCGAGACTTCCTTCAGAATCTCCCTCCCTTTCATTCCATTCTCCTTCCCTCCTCTCTTCCTTCCTGTTTCTGTCCCTCCCTCCTTCCCTGCTTCCCTCTTTCTCATTCCCATCTCCTTCCTTCTGAAGGAAGAATTTGACACCCCCCCCCCCATATTTATCCTCTTCCATATATTTATCAAACAAGGAAAAGGCTCCAGAGACAGAAAAGACAAGCTGCTGAGGGAACTAGCTTAAAAAAGAGCATTCCCGTTTAAGAATTAGCTACTGGCTAGAAAGGAAAGTTAAGGAGCTGGCAGCCAGCACTTAAGAAAAAACCAGCAACAAACAAATGTTGCAAGTACTGGCTGCCGGCTAAGGCAGTCTCCCCAAATGGCTCCACTCATAAGTAAATGAATGCTACAAGCAAAATCCATTCAGGACAAAAATACTTCAAAATCCGTTGCAGCAAAACTTACAGCTAACAATAGCAGAGCAACAGAATTAGAACCCAAAATCCAACACAGGACATCAGCCATCAGCCACAATAGAAATTGCCAAACACTCCTTAAGAACACAAAGCCCACATTGCACAAATCCCAGAACTTCAAAGTCACAAAATCACATAAGAATCCTTCCACTCTCCCGGTTTGTTGTTCAGCTGATCCAGAAACAGCACTCTGCTTCTGCCAACTTCTACCGGAGCAGCCAACTTCCTCTCACTTACTTCAAACGGCAGCGCTTCATTTTTTTTTCTTTTCTCTTAAATGTATAGCCTCCCAGCTGGAAAGCAAGCCCCCAGCCTTTTCTTCCAACACTTCCTTCCTTTCTGTTTCCCTCCCTCCCTCCCACTCCCTCTTTCTCATTGCCATCTCCTTCCTTCCTTCCTCCCTCCGTGCCTCACCTCCAGCTGATGCTGCCTTCCTTCATTCCTCATGGAGGGCTACTCCTCCCCCGCTGCATTTCTTGCCTGTTTGTTGCTGCCACCTGTGCGCGCGCCCAGCACTGATGGCTGCCACAGAAGTTGTAGATCAGCTCCTGGCTGGCCTGTTTGATCTCCTCTCCTCTCTCTCCCCTCTCCTTCTTTTCCCTTCGGTGCAGCTCCAGCTGACTCCTCTTCCCAAGGCTGCATCTTTTTTCTCTCTCTCCCTCTCCCGCCCAAACTGCCTCTTTTTATAGCAGACATGTCAAACTCAAGGCCCGGGGGCTGGATGCCGCCCGCGAAGTGGTTTCATGTGGCCCGCGAAGCCATCCTGGAAACAGTGAGGGAACGGCCCCTGCTGCCTTGGCCCTGGCCCAGGCCGGCCGGGAGCCAATGTACAATTTTGTGGTGGCCATCTATGCTGAAATGCATTCAGTCTTAGCTCCACAAGGCCATCTAGAAACAGCGAGGAACCAGCCCCTGCCGTGTCGGCCCCGCCCCCTGGGTGCATGCTGGGCAGGTGTCACCCTTTGTGAGGAATGAAGAAATGGACCATGCCTTGGTGCTTGCCCCAGTCCCACCCCCTTCTGCCAGAGACCCTCAGATCTGTCCCACTCCTGCCCAGGCTCCCATAGGCACCCTTGACACGAACGATGTAGAGCTGTCCATGCCCACCCAGTAGGCCACACCCACTCCATCCACACCCACCCAGTAAGCCACACCCACTCTGGCCACACCCACCCGGCCCCCGAGGGCAACTGCAATGCTGATGCGGCCCTCAATGAAATTGAGTTTGACACCCCTGTTTTATAGCCTCTTCTGTCTCCACCCCCCTCCACCTCCTTTCTCTTCTGGGTGAGCCGGAAGTGCCGATCCTGGGGTCTTTGCCTCGCCCCAGCAGCCCTGCAGCTCCTGCGGACTCTCTCACGGCTCATTCCCTCCCCCACTACACTTGGCTGGGCTGGGCAGGGCCGCGTACCACCTGCCAGGTGCCAATGTTGAAAAGCCCTGCTCTAAAGCTCCCATCGAATTTCATGGTACCTGTGGCAGCTGGGAAGAAGACACCAAACACAGTGAAGAAAGATTCCCCTGAGCTGTAGTCTGGCAGTGTGTTATTCAACAGAAGCTCCTCTGAATAGCCAATGAAGCCATATTCTGTGGGTATGAAAGGCGGGGAGCAGAACATTAGTATTACAAGCTGTTGTAATTTTGTAATTCTCCTAAAAGCATGTTCAAAAGGAAAGTATTGTTATACACCAGTAGTTTGGAAATTAACAGAACAACAGAGATGGATATTCTGCACTTTGAAGATTGAAAAAAGTGATTAAAGTTCACTGAAATATAACCTTTTCTGTCAATTACAGATAGTTCTCAAATTACAATCACTCATTTACTGACTGTTTGAAGTTACAACAGCATGAAAAAGGTGACTTATGACTGGTCCCCACACTTGTGACCATCACAGCATCTCCACCATCACATGACCAAAAGTTGGGTGCTTAGCAACCCCCATGTATTTAGAATGGTTGAGGTGTCCTGAGGTCACATGATCATCATTTGTGACTTTCCCAGCCACTTCCAGAAAGCAAAGTCAACAGGGAAACTGGATTCTCTTAATGGCCATGTGTTTCACTTAACAACTGCAGTGATTTGCTTAACTATCATGGCAAAAAGGTTGTAAAATTTGGCNACTGGCCCTCACCACCCTGGCCCCACCAACCCAGTCTGCCATGACCACCGCGGCCACGCCCACCCAGCACCTGGTGATAAATAAGTGGGTTTTGGGTTGCAGTTTGGGCACTGGGTCTCTAAAAGGTTCGCCATCACTGCTATAATGGTTATGTGAAAAATGGTCATGTCGCTTTTTTCTGTGCTGTTGTAACTTCGAACGGTCACTAAATGAACTGTTGTAAGTCAAGGACTACCTGTATTTGCGATGTCACACTGAAATATTTAATAGGAAATGGAAATAATTATCCGACAACTCTAATACCATTTTATCTTTCAGTAAAAGAGTATTGAACTATATTTGCAGCCCAAAGTCAATTAATAGGATCAATATCCACCATCTATTTAAGAGCCATCAATCAGTTAGATGTGTCTTTGCCCAAATAGTGCTTTTGCTTTCTTTTAATTCACTCTAGTTCCAACCAGGAGATAATCCACAAGTGTTTGACAACTTATATAGTTTGATGCTTTCTACATTCATGCTCTGTTAAAGCGGTTAAGTCCTCTATAAGAATAATGAGTATCAACTATAAGTTTATGGGTCTTTTTATTAATACATAAGCTTTCACAATACTAATCATATTTATACAGATCACTGAATTCAGTGGGCCTTATTTCTGAGTAATCGAACTTAGAATTGCTGGGCAAATAAAACACTTCAGTCAAAAATCATCAGACAGAGGAATATATTCCAGTTCACAAAATAAGTATATGGTAAATATTTGTATACATCCAAAACAGCTTAACAGTGTTTTAAAATCACCTATGATTCTTACTGATCTAACTGCAAAATCAACATATCCCAGGCCTACAAGTTTGCATTCAACTCATTTAACAGTTTTATTACTTGGATGATAAAAAGTCAGTTCTTAACTATCACATGACAAAATATTTGGGAAGAAAACTAGAGACTTCCTCTGAAATGCTTTAAGTACCAAGTATCAATTTTTAAGAAATGAGCTGTTTTGTTTGACGGTCTTGCTTATATAAGTATATAATAACATTAAATCATTACCTTTGTCTCACTGGGGCACATGGCAAACAAACATACATACAAAGAACAGAGGTATTCAGGGGGAAAAAAATAACACAAACGCTTCAATTTATAATAGTGCAATTGTTTCCCTTCAAGGAAATTGGAGCAAGGAGTGACTTAGCTCAATACTATGGATTAGCATCAATGAGATCGAATCATCACCTTGAATTCTGGTACAGTGCAATGAGGGCTAGAAAGAGCTTGGCCTGTGCAGCCAGAGATCAAATGGCTTCTGTGACACCACCAAATTTAGTTAAATTCTCATCCATTTTTATAGAGAATGGCTACATTACTCAAGCTGCGTTCTCCCTCCCCGAGCATAAGAGCAAATCTATGTTTATTTTTTTCTAAAATGAAAAGAGACAAAGAAGCAGATAACAAACTACAGGAACAGAATCACCCACCTGAAAAATTTTTGCTGAGCAGCAAGCATGTGATAAAGCACAGATTTATAGAACTGTGTTAGCAGAAAAAGGTGCTAAAAATAATACCAATGCAGTTGTACCTCCTGATGCTGACTTTTTTTAAAGTTTTTTACCTGTGCATATGAACATGGAATGACTTTCATCCCTTGCATCTTTTACATTCATTATAGATCTTTTTAAAAAAATGGAATCATTTGTTGACTACCAGTTATCTGATGGATGCAGAAATCAAAACATTTGCTCTCTCTTTATCCTCCCTTTGGCCACTGCATATTCTTTAGTAGATTTCTGTTAGATTGCGCAGGCAGTAAGACACGAGTCGAGTGACAGTCAGCTCTCGGTTTATTGGCAAGGCATCAAGTAAATCCGGACTGGCTCTCTGGGCCAGGGGAGCCCTCTTTTATGGGATTCCCCTGGCTCGTAATCACACAATTCCATTGGCTGGCAAGACCCTGTTGCTAGTTAGCCAACCAGCAATGGGCATGAAACTGTATGCAGATGGAGAAGGGCAATCACCCTTAATGGGCGATCAATGGTGAAGGGCAATCACCCTTAATGGGCGATCAATGGTGAAGGGCAATCACCCTTAATGGGTGATCAGGATATGCATAGGGGATTA
>NW_015387118.1:142945-181434 GCF_001527695.2 Protobothrops mucrosquamatus
CTGTTGCTAGTTAGCCAACCAGCAACGGGCATGAAACTGTATGCAGATGGAGAAGGGCAATCACCCTTAATGGGCGATCAATGGTGAAGGGCAATCACCCTTAATGGGCGATCAATGGTGAAGGGCAATCACCCTTAATGGGTGATCAGGATATGCATAGGGGATTAAGGGGGGGGGAATACAAGGAACACAACAATTTCAATAACCCCAGCCTTACTCCTTTCTATTATTATTGTTGTACCTTTGAGTCAGTATTTACTCCTGGCGACTGTCTGAACAAATCCCTGCAGTTTTCAGAGTGGTTTGTCCTTGACTTGTCTCCTTCTTCCTGGAGCTGAGAGAGAGGGACTGGGCCAAAGTCACTCAGCTGGATTTGTGCTGAAGGCAAAGCTAGAACTCACAGTCTCCCAGTTTATAGTCTGGTGCTTAACCACCACACCAAACTGACACTTCTAGCACTTCTAACCAGTTTCAATTTCTTCTGACTTTAACCACTGCAGAAACACCTACCTTGATTAGCTACTAAAATGCATTGCAATATGCACTGGGGATAAGCAAACTATTTTGTTTTGAACTCAGTTTTCTTTTTTTAAAGATAGCCCTGTAAGAAAAACTCACAAGGCCATATGTCTGAAATATTTTCTACTCAATGATGCAAGAAAGCCATGATTCTTATCTCAAAAGCAGCTAGAAAAAAAGGATTCTGGAGAAAAATTAAAGCAAGAGGATGAATCAGAACGTATTTTACATGCTCCATAAGCGAGGCAAGGACAAGGGTTTTAGTCTTCCGAGTATTTGGACTTGTTCTGGAGCCCATCCTCAGGGAACTTCTCTCTACCAGAATGGTCCTGCAATTCTAGTGTGGTTACAAGTGCCAAAATCAATACACAGAGACAATCTGTGTCCAACAAAAGATAGGCCAAATGGTTAAGAGTCTAACAGAATGTGCTGGAGATTAAAGAGCTTGAAAAGAAAATATGTCTTACTTAGTTCAAGATTAAGTTGTGGAAATTCAATCAGCAGTCGAAGTAATAAAAGGTAATTTGGATACTTTTAAAAGAATACTGGGTAATTTTATAGAAGTGCTGGGTGTGCCTATATGCTGAATTTTAAGCTGCCTGCATGTCTTTCTACTAACAGTCCAACAGAATATGCTGGAGCTACAGTAGAATAGTTTAAATAGGAATCTAAGAGAAGGAAAGAGTTCGGTGGAGAATTACATGCAGGAGATTAAAGTTTGAAAAGAAAATATGGAAGTTTTGTGGTACTGCATTTCAGAATGTTCTGGGTACAACAAAATGTGATATACAAGTATTAAAATTAAAGAAATAAAAGTGAAGTGATAGGTCTCTGCTGGGGTAGGGAAGGGGGCCAAGTGAATAAAAAGTGAAGAACTGATGTCACAATGCCAAACACTGAGTAATGTACTTGCGTTTTTAAATATAATGATAGATGCTTGGTAAAAACTTGAAAAAGAAATCAACAGAATTAAAAAGTAGGCACAACACATCAACATTGTACAGCAGGGGTGGGCAATTAATTTTCCTCAGGGGCCACATGAGAAACTTGGGCTGTTATAGAGGGCCACCGCAGCCGTCTCCCCCACCCAGCTGCAGTCATGGACTGAACAGGGACAGGGACAGGGACAAAGGGCTGGACATAGCCTGTGGGCTGTAAAATGCCCAGATCTTTTATACAGGGTGTTATGAATCTATGGTATACAGATCTGTTATGAATCTATGGTATATAAAGTTTCACACAACTATTTCAATAAAGGGTGACCATAATTCATTGCAATTATGCACACATATAATCTATTTCTGTAAACAACTCGTTTATAAGTCACAAGTAATATGAGATGTTCAATCCGCTGAGTAATAGGGGCTACACATTTATTTTTCAAATGTTGACTTTTTTTTTTGTCATTGTGGTTAGTAGTATGAAGACTGTTTCTAGTCTGGCACTCAAGTCTCCAGATCACTGACTGATTCATGCTGATATTGAAAAACAAGGAAAAAAAGAACAGAAACCTATGGGTACTAAACACACAAATCAAGGGGTTGAACAGAAATCTTCCACTGCCATTTTTCAGTGTAGTTCAGAATGGGAAGTCATGCTTAGGAAACTGGACATTCATGTATCAGAGTGTTTGAATGCAGAATAATTTCCCAGAGTAAATCTATAAAGCGAGCCTGCTTTAACGGCACTAGGCCTGTATCTGAAGCATTCTGCATCATGGTGAGAGGCCTCCTCTGAATAGTCAGCAGTTTCTGCACACATGATTTAGAATTTTCTTACACTTTTTTCATACTGAAATTCTCTTCTGGCTATTGGATTTTCTGGAGAAGGCCCTTGGAACTATACGAGACAAAGCCACATAGCACTTTTATTTCACCCTTCAGAAGCAGGGAGCTGTGCTGTTCCACGAAGCAACTATGAGAGGTGCTTAGTTTTAAGAAGTACCAAAGCAAGGCAACCCTCTAAAAGTTTGTAAGCCAATTTCTTGTAGAAAAGAGTGAATGGGTTTAGGTATTGCATCAGGGTATTATTATGGCCTAGTTGGTTTTAACCTAGCATATTTGGCAAATCCAACCACATTGGATTTAATAAATCACACTTACATAAAGTAATGTTTAATGTACTATGTGAATCTTGCTAGCGACTTGGCTGATACCATTCAAGGCTGACTGGGAGGGTTAGCATACATTGGCCTTTCATGCATCAGCTGATAAAAAGTTCGGAGGACTACATTTCCTATCTCTTGTTAGTCTGGCTTCACTAGTTAGAGAAGATATACAATCCTATTTCTGACGAGAGAGAGCCAGGCCTGATCTCTCCTGCAAGGATGAAGGAATCAGTTTGAGACTTACAGCATTAGGCATTTTTGAATGCTCCGGGAGATTTTCCAGGCTTAATAGCAATTGCACTTAGACTTATATACCACTCCACAGTGTTTTGCAACCCTCTCTAAGCGATTTACAGAGTCAGCATATTTCCCCCAACAATCTAGGTCCTCATTTTACCTCAGAAGGATGGAAGGCTGAGTCAACCTTCAGCCGGTGAGGCTCGAACTGCCAAACTGCTGACAGCCAGCAGTCAGCAGAAGTATTGGTTGATTGACTGATTGATTGATTGATTTATCATACAGCAAGTAGAAAGAGCACTAATTCTAGGACTACTGAGAGCCCTCTGTGATTATGGGAAGCCTAAAATGTCCACTATTTGCTGATGAATCTGGGGACTGAATCAAATGGCTACAGTAGAGGTATAGTAAATCTTGAGGAAAGTATAACCAAATATCTATTAGAATACACATTGAGTATACACCTATTGAATAAATGTGGTGGAAAAACTTTATTTTCATATCTGCCACAAATTAGGTGGGATGTTATTATAGAATCACTATAGGTTGTGGTGGATTATCTGGTTAGAGTTTGTTGGAAGAGTTTCAATTATTCCAGCCCCAGAAAGTAGAAAAGTATATTGTGGGTTTAGCCAATTACTTATTCTCTCTTAGATGCTGGACCACCTCCGGAATGGTTGGACTGCTTAGTCCAGAAGAAGGGCAGAACGTTCCAGCTTTCTCCAGAACTTTCTGTTCCTGGAGTAGGCACGTATTGTACAAACAGTTATTGTCCTTAGCATCTTTGAGAATTTCCTAAATACATTTTTTGTTTATTGTAGAAAAGGGAACGCTAAACTAGATAGCTGTATTCCATTTTTTTTCCAAATTTTGCCATGCGTGCTCTAAAGCAGGGCTTTTCAACCTTTTCACCGATTGTACCACTTTTAGGATATGGAAGTTTTCGAGTATCACTTAGCAGGGTGTCAAAAACTTGATGACCAAAAAAAAGGGGGTAAAATGATAAAGTACAGGTAGTCCTTGACTTACAACAATTCGCTTAGTGACTATTCAAAGTTACAATGGCACTGAAGTGACTTATGACCATTTTTCACACATGACCGTTGCAGCATCCCCAGGGTCATGTGATTTATATTTGGATTCTTGGCAACAAATTCATATTTATGATGGTCACAGTGTCCCAGGGTCATGTGATCCCCTTTTGCAACTTTTTGACAAGCAAAGTCAATGGCAGGGCTGCTGGTGGCCAAATGCTAAGGCGAGACTTCCTTCAGAACCTCCCTCCCTTTCATTCCATTCTCCTTCCCTCCTCTCTTCCTTCCTGTTTCCGTCCCTCCCTCCTTTCCTGCTTCCCTCTTTCTCACTCCCATCTCCTTCCTTCTGAAGGAAGAATTTGACACCCCCCCATATTTATCCTCTTCCATATATTTATCAAACAAGGAAAAGGCTCCAGAGACAGAAAAGACAAGCTTCTGAGGGAACTAGCTTAAAAAGGAGCATTCCCGTTTAAGAATTAGCTACTGGCTAGAAAGGAAAGTTAAGGAGCTGGCAGCCAGCACTTAAGAAAAAACCAGCAACAAACAAATGTTGCAAGTACTGGCTGCCGGCTAAGGCAGTCTCCTCAAATGGCTCCACTCATAAGTAAACGAATGCTACAAGCAAAATCCATTCAGGACAAAAATACTTCAAAATCCGTTGCAGCAAAACTTACAGCTAACAACAGCAGAGCAATAGAATTAGAACCCAAAATCCAACACAGGACATCAGCCATCAGCCACAATAGAAATTGCCAAACACTCCTTAAGAACACAAAGCCCACATTGCACAAATCCCAGAACTTCAAAGTCACAAAATCACATAAGAATCCTTCCACTCTCCCGGTTTGTTGTTCAGCTGATCCAGAAACAGCACTCTGCTTCTGCCAATAAACATCTCCTCTCACACAGCCGGAGCAGCCAACTTCCTCTCGCTTACTTCAAATGGCAGCGCTTCATTTTTTTTTCTTTTCTCTTAAATGTATAGCCTCCCAGCTGGAAAGCAAGCCCCCAGCCTTTTCTTCCAACACTTCCTTCCTTTCCGTTTCCTTCCCTCCCTCTCCCTCTTTCTCATTGCCATCTCCTTCCTTCCTTCCTTCCTCCCTCCCTCCCTCCGTGCCTCACCTCCAGCTGATGCTGCTTTTCTTCATTCCTCATGGAGGGCTACTCCTCCCCTGTTGTGTTTCTTGCCTGTTTGTCGCTGCCACCTGTGCGTGCACCTGGCACTGATGGCTGCCACAGAAGTTGTAGATCAGCTCCCGGCTAGCCTGTTTGATCTCCTCTCCTCTCTCCTTTTCTCTTCGGTGCAGCTCCAGCTGACTCCTCTTCCCAAGGCTGCATCTTTTTTTTCCTCTCCCTCTCCCGCCCAAACTGCCTCCTTTTATAGCAGACATATCAAACACAAGGCCCGGGGGCCGGATGCGGCCCGCAAACTGGTTTCATGTGGCCCGCGAAGCCATCCTGGAAACAGTGAGGGAACGGCCCCCGCTACCTTGGCCCTGGCCCAGGCCGGCCGGGAGCCAATGTACAATTTTGTGGTGGCCATCTATGCTGAAATGCATTCAGTTTTAGCTCCACAAGGCCATCTAGAAACAGCGAGGAACCAGCCCCTGCCGTGTTGGCCCCGCCCCCTGGGTGCATGCTGGGCAGGTGTTACCCTTTGTGAGGAATGAAGAAATGGACCATTTTCCCCGGTCCCACCCCCTTCTGCCAGAGACCCTTAGATCTGTCCCACTCCTGCCCAGGCCCCCACAGGCACTCTTGACGCGAACGATGTAGAGCTGGCCATGCCCACCCAGTAGGCCACACCCACTCCATCCACACCCACCCAGTAGGCCACACCCACTCTGGCCACACCCACCCGGCCCCCGAGGGCAACTGCAATGCTGATGCGGCCCTCAATGAAATTGAGTTTGACACCCGTTTTATAGCCTCTTCTGTCTCCGCCCCCTCCACCTCCTTTCTCTTCTGGGTGAGCCAGAAGTGCCGATCCTGTGGTCTTTGCCTCGCCCCAGCAGCCCTGCAGCTCCTGCGGACTCTCTCACGGCTCATTCCCTCCCCCGCTACACTTGGCTGGGCTGGGCAGGGCCGCGTACCACCTGCCAGGTGCCAATGTTGAAAAGCCCTGCTCTAAAGCTCCCATCGAATTTCATGGTACCTGTGGCAGCTGGGAAGAAGACACCAAACACAGTGAAGAAAGATTCCCCTGAGCTGTAGTCTGGCAGTGTGTTGTTCAACAGAAGCTCCTCTGAATAGCCAATGAAGCCATATTCTGTGGGTATGAAAGGGGGGGGAGCACAACATTAGTATCACAAGCTGTTGTAATTTTGTAATTCTCCTAAAAGCATGTTCAAAAGGAAAGTATTGTTATACACCAATAGTTTGGAAATTAACAGAACAACAGAGATGGATATTCTGCACTTTGAAGATTGAAAAAAGTGATTAAAGTTCACTGAAAGATAACCTTTTCTGTCAATTACAGATAGTCCCCAAATTACAATCACTTATTTACTGACTGTTTGAAGTTACAACAGCATGAAAAAGGTGACTTATGACTGGTCCCCACACTTGTGACCATCACAGCATCTCCACCATCACATGACCAAAGGTTGGGTGCTTAGCAACCCCCATGTATTTAGAATGGTTGAGGTGTCCTGAGGTCACATGATCATCATTTGTGACTTTCCCAGCCACTTCCAGAAAGCAAAGTCAACAGGGAAACTGGATTCTCTTAATGGCCATGTGTTTCACTTAACAACTGCAGTGATTTGCTTAACTATCATGGCAAAAAGGTTGTAAAATTTGGCAAGAGCCACTTAACCAACCACCTTGCTTAGCAATGGAAATTCTAGTTCCACATGGGTCTCAGGTTAAGGACTACCTATATATAACACTCCAAAGAATTCACTTCTCTATAACTTGAAAAGGTTTTCTTACTGAGACTCATTCAGTGAACTATTTAGAAATTCAGATTGTATATATTATTTACACACTTGTTTCATGTCCTATTGTTAAATAATCTGGTTTAGATGTTAGTGTTTTAACTGTATAACATAGTGTGAAAATATATGAAGACTAGCTTTGTTCAGTACAAAAGAGATGTACGTTGCAGTTTTTATCTCTACTCTCTTCATTCCCTATGCCTGTTCTTGTTTTTTAGTCTTTACACATCTTTGAAAATGGCCTATTTTCCATAAGCTCACTTGAAGTCAACAGCATCATTTCTAATCTTCAAGGAACATTAGGCCTTACACTGAAATATAGGACATCTACCAGACTTCTGGAGCACAGTGTTTTAGAGTAAGAAGAGAATTGTGTAAGTGGCTGAACAAACACCTCCAGTGGTTATTAACAAAGAGCTCCCCATTGCCTTGGAAAATAATACTCAGCTGATGCCACAGAGATTGCCCATAATGTCTTGGCCCTGGTGCTATTTAACCTTTTTGAAAGGGATCTGCATGAAAAGACTGAGGGAATGTTTATCAAATTTGCAGCTGCCAAAAAACTAGGAGGAATAGGGCAGGTTCTTAAGAAAAGAATGAGAAGATTCAACACGTTCTACACAGGCTTCAATGATGGGCTGAAAGAAACAGGGTGAAATTGAATAGGGAGAAATGTCAAGTCTCACATTTGGGAGTAGGGGAAGGAAAGGTACATTTATTGAACAGGGCAGGGAGATACTAGACTGAGTTGTGGTATGGTGTGTGGAAGGGAAAAGAGGGTGGATGTTCTAGTGTCAGGTTCCTTCAGCTGGGTTCCTCAAGGACTGGAATAATTTCCTCAGAGTTATGAGAGCCAAAACCAAACTTATTGCAGGGGAATACAACTGAATGTATTGGGGGGGGGAAAATCCTGAACCTTGCAGAGAGGTTTTTTCTCCTCCCTCAGTCCCTTGAAAAGTTTCTAACCTTTCTAATTTAGAAGCTAAGATACAGTGGTAAGGATAAAGTTTGTCAGCTGACATTCAAAAGCTCCACTCCTACTAATCAGGGGATCTGGTTACATTTCCTGATTGAAAGTTCAAAGCCCAGTTCTAGTTGAAGATAAGTTAAACATGAGCCAAGAGTGCAATTTAGCTCTTAAGCAAGCAAATGCAATTTTGGCATGTACTAGCAAGGCCACAGAGTCCACACCACCAGAAATTATTGTTCCATCCAATTTTGCCTTTATCGGGAATATTACATCAGTTCCGTAGTCTAAAAAGGACACCAATAAACTGGAATGAGGAATACCAAGATGGTGAGAAGACCAGAAGTCAGGGTGTTTTGGGGAACAATGAAAGAAATGGGTATGTTTAGCTTTTGTGGGGGGAAAAAATCTATCTATTTCGTCACTAGGAGTTGAAAATGAATTGATAATACATAATCAATCAATGTTTAGCTTGCAGAAGAAGAGATTGATGGAATAATTATTAATAGTCTTCAGATATCTAAAAGATTGTCATATAGAGAGGAGAGTGGACTTGTTCTCTGTTGCTCTGGAAAGTATGTTCAACAGTTTTCTGTTGAAACTGCAGGGAAATAGAGTCAAGTTACATATTAGGAGGAATTTCCAAATGGCAAGAGCTATCAATTAGAAGAGCAGATTGTCTCATGAAATGGTATATTCACTGGAGAGCCTCTATGCTTTAGCAGATTCTGTACTGAGCAGAGGATTGAACCAAACGATGCTGAGATCTTTTTCAACTCTGTGATTAGATGAAAGAGTTAGAAAAAACCCCACATGTACTACACCAGAGATATTTATTCACAACGTTTTAAACTAAACATAGCATAACAATTACATATTTCAAAAAGGGAACTAGAGATTCTGGAGTTCAGATACTGCTGAATTGGAATTTTCAATCTTTATCCCCCCAGGGCAGGGGTAGGCAACCTTGGCTCTTTTATGACTCGTGGACTTCAACTCCCAGAATCCCTGAGCCAGCCATGGCTGGCTCAGGAATTCTGGGAATTGAAGTCCACGAGTCATAAAAGAGCCAAGGTTGCCTACCCCTGCCCCAGGGAAAATTTCTTTAATTGCAAAGATATTTGGGTGATACCATCACTTTCCTATCCAAGTAAAATTGGCCTCAGTTGTCTGGGCCTGTTGACATCTGGTAGAGGTCAAGGGAACCACAATAGTCATTTCTATCTCCATTGTTAGACACTGCAAAAAAAAGAAAATTGTTCCTGTTGTCTTGAATAACGATTACTGGGCCATGGAACCTGGAGCATGGTGGCTATTACTCATTTATGAAGTCTGAAGAAGGCAATCACAGTAAAACTTTATTTTTAGCTCCCTCGGTAAAATTATTAGGGTTGTGCCCCCCCCCTAAAAAAATCAAGCAAAGGAATGCTGAGCAGCCAGATTTTATCCCACAGATGTCATCACATCCCAGATCAAGCGCATGGTGGGTGTCATTACCAAGAACTCAAGTGACAAGCAATAAATATCCATAATCCCCACTAGCTTTCTTGAGTAAATAGGGGAAACTTCCTATTTGCTCTCTAAATCTAAATTACTGGAGATGTTTGTTTTTGAACATGTTTAAAAGTCTGTATGTGAGAAAAGAAAAATGTTATGTTTTAAAATTTTAGAAATGTTTAGCATTTGGCAAAATAGGTCAGATTTCCAAATTTTGTAAAAAAATATATATGACATTTCTGCCTACTAAGTTGAGAATCTGGAAAATTATTCAAAAGGTGAAATTCCAGTCAGTGAGCAATGGTTATATGGGTTGAGCTGTTATGTAACTGCAGCAAAGACATCCACCATGGCAAGTTCTGAGAAAGCTGGACTTCATCATTCAAGTTTTGGATCAAATTCAAGATAAAGCCAGTTCAAAAGTTAAAGCTCTGCAAGTCTTGGAACTGAGGCTGTTGTGCGAATCCTAATAACACAGCACTGAAAATATTCTGAAAGGTTTATCACCATCGGCCAAGCTGTTCTTATAATGGGGGTGGTGGGGTGGAGAGACGTTGAAACAAACAAAAAAAAAGATTGTAAAAATAGGAGCTTAAATCAAAATTCCAGAGAATGAAGGAGAAATACCTTACTCAGGCCTTAAACGTTTTCAGATGCTAGGATGAGGGGGATTTCAATTAAAGCTGGCATGCAGTATTCATCATAACAGACTTCTTTTGTGCTATTCAGCAGTATAAATTCAATTCCTTATAAAATCAGCTGCGTAATATGTAAGATAATGGTATACAGAAGTATACCTATGCATGATGCCCATAATGGAGTATTTTGTTATCCTTTTAGGTCAGGCAAAAGGTTTTTATTATTGTTGTTATTGTTTTCAAATCTTTTTGAGACCTTAAATTAATAATGCAATTTCTATACTTCTTTTTTTTTAATTATAATTTTTTATTAATAATACAAAATTAAAAACACATTGGACATAGATATGACGTCACTGGTTCCATACATCTTCCAACATTTTACAATAGTATTAGTACTCATATAGACATATAGTTCTTGAACTTTGCTCACTATTTATAATATACTATTAACACTTTTTCCCTTATTTCTACTGTATATATCTATTTATCTTTTACATTTTACATTTGTCTATAATCTATATTTTATTCTAGCACTATACATTTATCTTGGCTACCCTCTTATTGTCTATCCATTGTCTATGTTATAATTTTGTATTTTATTTTAGGTGTTTTGTATGTGTGTGTGAGAGAGAGAGAGAGAGAGAGAAAGAGACAAAGAGAGACAGAGACAGACAAACTGCTCTGGAGAATGTCTACAATATAAAAATAATTAGGATCCAGTACTCATGAGCTTATGCTATATCCCAGGAGACAAAGAGCAAATTTTTTACACAGCACACCTTAGAACTAATTTAAGTAACTCACAATAAAAAATATGCATCATAATCTATTTAGTTCTTGGACTTGGGGGAATATCTTGGCTATTTTAATTGTTGCATTTCCACCTGGGATAAGGACAGTGGTGGGATTCAGCCAGTTCGCACCACTTTGGCAGAACCGGTAGCTAATTTTTTGTTGCACAGGCCCAGAATGGACTTCCGGAAGCGGCATCCACACAGAGAACCGGTTGTTCACATATTTGAATCCTACCACTGGATAAGGATATTCTTACCAGTAATTTCAGATAAAAGTATGTGCTAGCAAGGAAAGTTACTTTTAAGGGCTTTTCTTGCCAGCCTAGTTGCCCCATCACCAGAAATAGTCAGCAACCATTCTTTGATGATATCACTCTTCACTCATCTCCCTCCCATTGCAAATATTATCTATACGCGCATTTTCCTGCTTGACTTTTAAAGTACTGATTTTCTCTTATGATGTCTTGGGCAGCTCTATCCATTTTGGCTGTTGTACTTTATTTCTTTACAAATTAGCCCTAGCAGTTCATTGGATACTTTGCAGAGGAAAGAATGCCCCCCACCCCGCCACCGACTTTTTCTAAGAAAGTCCATTGCTGCCTTTGTTACAAGGCTCTCTCTGGCACAGCACTTGGAATGCTGGTTTCAGATGCAGAACACCCATAGTCATAAGGATCCAGCAACAACTTAAAAAACAACATTTTTCTTTTCCTGGTCTCATTATTTTCCTCAGCTTTTTTTTTTTCAAAAATAAAAAAGTCCAGGAGAATTATATTTTTCCTTCGTTTCAACTCAGGGACATTTTGCCTGTACATCAAGTGCTGTGCCACTAAAATAACATTGTAAGAAAGGAAGCAAAAAAACCTGTGAAAAACTCTTTCAAAATGCAAAAAAAGACAAATTTGCAGGCAGAGATGGCTGTGCTTGCAAATATGTGCTTATTTATTATTTGTATTTATTAGATTTTTTTATTCAATCTCTCTCTCTCCCTCTATCTGTCTATATATCTATCTACTGTATACACACACACACAAACACACATACACGATATCTCTATGTATTAATGTGTGTCTATATATTTATGTGCAGTAAGACTTGCCTACAGAAAGTAAAATGAATGCTGATTGCTTTTCGAGGAAAACTAGTTTAGAATTAGCCAGCTTAGAATTAACCTTCAAAGAGTGGCAGGAAAGGAGCAAATTAAAAATACAGGAAGGATTTGCCCTACGATATTCATCATCATCATCATCATCTCGTATTTTCTGTTAATTACTTGGTGTACATTATTTCCTGTACTAAGGATGTAAGAGATATTAATACCAAGTGTAGCATCTTTTAAAAACATCTTTATTTCATCGAAAAGAGGGGAGGGTGATTCACAATGTAATTTAAAACAGTTGTGGTTAGCATGCATAATGTTTTATTTATAAATAATAAACATCAAAATTTTAAGAAGTTTGGGAATGAGTTCCCCTTGAGTTTGCAATTCTATGCCTTGTTTTATACTGCAACATGTTATTTAGAAAAGGCTGGGGTATCAACAATTTGGCATTCTTTAATTATGTACATTGTCTCACTGCTGAATTTCAAATAGAAATTCCAAAACTACACCTTAATGATCCAGGGCTCATATTAATTAGCATATGTATTTGGAAATAAGCTTCACAGTGAAGTGTTATAATTTTAACACCTCTTAATTCCAAATGAATGAATTTGTCAAATATCAGTCTGAAAAGCAGTGTACTGTGCTACCTTTATGGTCTGAAACAAATCTCCAGGGAAAAGATGATACATCAAAACACAATCAAACCAAGACACGTCTTAGTCTTTTTCCTGTTCTACATCGTCAACCTGATGTTTCTGGGGTGCTTATAAGCAGAAAATGATTATTACAACATGGCACATTAAATACAAAACAGGCATTGACAGGAATGTAAGATTGCCAGTTCTGTACACAAATACTGCACTGTAATTAATTTGTTGTAAGAGGCAGAATTTTGAAAGAGCAGAGTGAAGGCTTCGCTTATTGTTCCCTTCTGTACAATATTCAACCCAGTGAATTATTCAATTACTACAGTATTGATTCTGAATTCCAGAGGACAAGCCAAGCCAAAAAAAATATGCAGAATTTAGCTAAAATGGCTTATAACAATCTAACAAAGCCGAGCGTGAGAACAGCAATTCAGCCTCCTTATCTATTGATGAAAAAGAATGCGCTCCCTCAGATGAATGATGTGTTTACCCAAAAGGAAATCTCCACCCTTCTGAAGTACTGACTATTTGTTCCTTCCAAGTTACTGTTTGCTGATTCTGACTGGATCTCCCAAGTCTTCCCTTTTAAAGCCAACCTCTCCACCCCCACCAAAAAATATTCTGGCAGTGGCTCGATGCCCAGAGTCCCTAAAGCTGGATTTCAGGGGGAAGGTACTTCATGGCCATCTCAGCTGCTGTCAGTGTTGGGAAAATGGGACACAGTTGACTTTGGAGGTTGTCCTGCATTATTTGCATCCAGAGAGGCAATTATTTGCAGATTTCTCCAGGAGCATCTCAGCTCCAGCTATGGCTTGCAAAGGGAAAACAATCTCTGCATACAAACCCAGTAGAGTAAAAATGAAACACAGTGTTGCTGCATCTTAATTTAATCCAGGCAATGTTGTGGATGTGCCCTCCACTTGTTAGGATTGCTTTTCACAAGCACAAAAACTGGGCTGAGCACAGAACTAAAGCATCCCAAGAATTATCAGACTGCAATCCTATATTCACTTTAGGCCAGCAAGGATAGAGTTGTAATTATGGTTTCCATTAAAAGAAAGCAAAGTTAACCCTTAGGAGAAGGGACATCGTTCAAATGAGAGAGCATGTGCTTTCCTAGAAAAGCTCCCAAGCCGAATCCTAAGCACGTCTTCAGGCAAGGTAGGACAGCTAAGAGCTACTATCAGTTGGTGGAGATTGGGGTCATGCGGTACACAAAACTATCATTTCTGCGCAACAACCCAGTTACTGTTCAATATATTGCCTTAAGTCATCAGCCAGGGTTTACAAACCACAGTGCCCAGGTTTGTACTAAACCAGTGATGGCAAACCTTTTAGAGACCGAGTGCCCAAAAACTGGCCCCGCCCCTGCTCCACATCCTGCCCCGCCCCCGCTCCGCCCCACCCTGCCTGCCCACAGGGCCACTCACCACCTCCAAGACGCCACAGGTCGCCCAGGCAGCCCAACAGCACCATGGCGGCCATGCCCTCTGCCCATGCCCTGCAGCATCAACTGTGTGCGTTGGGGCGTGAGGGCAGAGTCTTGTCTATGCTGCCTGGCTGCCATGTCCTTGGCTGCACTGCTCCGCGTGGGCCACACTTGGGGTGACTCTCCTCCAAGGAGGCTGCTGGTGAGGAGGGGGTCGCGGGTGGAGGCAAGGCTGGGCAATGGCATGTGTGGCAATGCCACACATGGCAATGACAGAGAGGGCTCCGAGTGCCGCCTCTGGCACCCGTGCCATAGGTTCGCCACCACTGTACTAAACCAAACCCGACCAAGTCACATTACAACATAGCATGTGTTAATCCAACTTATGTTTGGCTGGAGTAGAATGGATGTGATTGTACATGTTATGAGTTACGGAATGCAGGATATCCACAGTTCTGAATTTGGTATCAGGTATCAGCAAAATTAAGACTATTTCATTTATTTTAATTGGCTTAACTTAATAGTGCGTAAAATGTATGGCTGCTACCAAAAGCAACACATTTTGCATTTCTTTTGTTTATTTTTTAATGTATAAAAGTCATTTCATTCAACAGTTTCCCAACTCTCAGTCCATATCATTGGTAGTTACTTGTAAAGGGGAAAGAGAGTGAAAACATCATCGATAGGGAGAAAGAGGCAAACATCCCATTATTGAGTTGCTTTGAATGGTGAGATGACCAGCATATAAATTTAAAGTGTTGAGAAGACAAGAGGAGGCATCTAGTATGTTCCATGCAAAGTAATAATCAACTAAGAGATAGATCAAGCTATAAAGAGGGATGGGTTCTGAGAGTCGAGTATGGTTTGAAGACACATGTGTTGTTGCTATCACTAAGCTATGACAATATCTGTGCATTATACTATAGATTTCCAGTATAATAAAGCTTTTAGAAAAGCTGAATAGAGCTTGTGGGCAAATCTGATCATGACCCACATGCTCTGGTTTGTTCCACCTTTCCTACATTGTCTGTAGACCCTCTGAAACCACTTTACCTTCCTGCTGTTGCTGGGTATAAAAAAAATACTAGACACATGCACAAGGGAGGAGGGATAGTAGGGCTTAGTGTTGTAAATATGGTGGAAGCATGGAGTCAACAGCACATACACCCGAGGATGTTGGACAAGAATTAAGGAACTAAATGTTTCCACATCACTACTAGATTGTACAGTTTGTGTAATGCCTGCTCTTTTAAATTAGAGAAATTCAGTTGCAATTTTGTTGCGCAGAACACTGCATTTGCCAACTGGCCTGCTATTCCCATGGCAGGAAGCATTAGCCCATCACAATCAGTATCATACTGCAAAGAGAACTGAACCACTAGTCCAGTTATGAAATAACATTTCACGCCTCTAGGTTGGTCCACATATTTCCTTGACTGAGTCAGGGAAAGCTATTCAGGCTTTATTGCATTTGGAATAAAATGCAGCTACTAGATGGATTCGAGAATAGCCCAGCTATTACACAGATTTTGTGTTTCTTTTTGTGAAATTGCAAAAGGAGGAGGAAAGCAGTCCACATATCACTGGGGGGGGAAAGCTGGGTTTTGCAGTACCGAATTTGGAGGAGGGGAAAAGTTGGATGGGGAAATGTAGTAATAAAAAAAAGCGTAAAGAAGTAAAACCGGAAAGGAACAAAACTGTTTAAAGTATAATCACAAGGCAGTCCAGATGGAAAATTTCACAAATAAAGAGATAAAAGATTAATCAGAACAAATTAAAGAAGACTTAAATGTCAGCTATTTGATAATCATGATGTAGGAGGTCATAGCTTGAGAAAGATAAGGAACTTTAAATATATTGTTTGCCCAGCTTAGTTAACTGGGCAACTCCCATCCTATGACCAAAATCTTTTTTTTTTTCCTAATAGACTTAGCTATCTCATTCCACATCCTTTGAACCTCCCAAATTATTCTGTAAGAGAGGACATTGAGTTCCCACCTTTCCATCAAGTCATATCCCATTTCTACATGAAATGTATTTAATGACATATTTTGGCACAAACTTAATTCCACATTTGCCACTAAATATGTTTCTTTAGTATGATTTACAAAGGGAAAGCATAGAAATTTAAACATATTGCATTGAGTCAGTGATGTAATACTTAGACATTTCTTCTAAATGAGGAGGTATGGCAACCTATTATACATATATTTCACATATATTTATATATATATAAATATATATATATATATATACTAAAACTTTGTACTAAAGAATGATGCAGCAGTGGGATTCATCTGTTGTACCTTAATCTGAATTTTAGACTTAGTAATTACTCCAGGCCATTCTGAGGAACCTTCACATACTGCATGGTATTGCCTTTCATTTAAGTTCCATCATGTATTCTCATTCCAGAAAAGGAGATTACTGTAGAGCAGGGGTGTCAAACTGCCGGCCTGTGGACTGGATGCGTCACGCCAAAACCGCGAACACCCCATTGCCGGCAATGGGAAAAAAGTCGCGATAAGTTGCGACACGTCACGTTGCGAATTTGACACCTGTGCTGTAGAGTCATCCCTCTTTACCATCTCCTTGTGAAGACCCAGCCAGCCCTGGGTCAGTCCTTTCTACAGGGCTTGACCTACAGCAGGGGTGTCAAACTGCCGGCCCACGAGCCGGATGTATCACGTGGAAGCCGCACCCACCCCATTGCCGGCAATGGCAAAACCGTCCCATTACATTGCGCGACGTCACGTGACATCGTGGGTTTGACATGTCTGATCTACAGGGAAACTTTGTAGGGCACACAAACGTTTACTAAACTCACCCTGACCCTTGGAATATTCTTATATGTTATTTCATTAACTTTTCAGTGAGCTTTGGCCCACACTTTTGGCAATTTTTTTTCCAGGATGTCCCTTGGCATACAGCAACATCACTCAAAATAACTTCATAAACATATTTGAAATCAGAGCACTCCCTAGGTCCAAAGGCACAGCATTGTGGAATATGTTCAAGATTAACCACAGATCTATGCCTGGGTGATATAATAAACTATGATTGATCAAAAGCAGAATCCTCTGAACATCTCCACCTGGTCCCAAAGCAATATAGGGAAGTTACAGGTACATATTTCTTGATTTATTTAAAAGATTTGTGTGGCCTCCCATCCCTGAACCACAACTTTTGACAGCTCACAAAAATTATACAAACCCCAAAATCATACAAAAAGTAAAAGCAAAATCCAACAAAAATAGAAACAAGTCTGTTGCTTTCAGAGACCACCTAACCAAGGATTAGTGAGACTTCAGGAAATGAATTTAGAAGATATGGACAACATAATGTTAGTCTTACTCATTAGTTGACCTTTTCTGGTGAGTTTTAAAGTGTGTTCTAATGTCTTCCAGCACAAGATATAACAGAGTATCAGTCTGAAGTGTATCCTATAAAGATAAGGGTATGCACGGAGGATCAACTGGGCACCTGATGTTGCTGCAGGCAGGCAGACACTCCGCTTTCCTGTTAGGGGCCTCTTGATCTTCAGGACCATTTTGTCAGTGAGCGAGTCAGGTCTCTCCCAATGCACATAAAGTCATTTAGTTCTCTTACCCAACCCATTGGTAGTAAGAAAAGTAGAGCTAGCATACCCTCCCGTGTCCATCTTTTAACCTCTGACCTTGGTCTGGTACTTTGTAGTATACATTGCTCTGGACCTCCTTTATTTTCCTCAAGTTTCTTCCCACCATAAGAATTTAACCTGGCTCCCTATTAAGTCCAGAGTCCAATTTATGTTTTCGACACTAGCATTTAAGGACTGTGGTTACCCATTTCCCCTATCTGTCCCAGCTCCTATTTTGGCACAATCCTTTTGTTCAACACAATCAATCACTGAAAAGTTTCTTTCATTTCCTCGTCACATGTTGCTCCATTCTATATGTATACATTTCAGGATTGGTGTGTCTAATTATGGAATTGTCTTTCCACTACTATTCCAGTTACACACATCTTTAAGGACCCTTAAGAGAGATCTGCAAAAAAAGACAGATGGAGAAAAGCAGTTGTGATGAAGGTTGAGGATAACAATTAGTGAGATAAGATGGAAGTGTAGTTTTGTTGTGGATGGGGGAACAGCACTTCTGGTATCAGCTTTCTGATCCATCAAAGCACCTTTAGCGGAAAAGTCACTTCCTTGCCATTCATGGCAACAGAAGCTAGAAGGAAGAGGGAAGTCTCTCCTGATGACGAGAGGAGGGATGTTGAGAGATGTGCTAGGGCAGTGGTGGCGAACCTATGGCACATGTGCAAGAGGCGGCACTCAGAGCCCTCTCTGTGGGCACGCCTCTTGTCGCCCCAGTCGCCCCAGTCCTAGGCCTTCAGCTGGGTTTTATAAAACCTTTTCGCTTTAGACCTCCACTGCCGTGTGCAAAAAAAAAGGTTCAATCAATCAATCAATTTCAACTTCTCGTGGGGAAAAAAAGTCTTGCAAAGTTGGAATTGATTGATTGAACTTTTTAGTCCCACCCAGTCTGCCGTTACCACCGCAGCCACACCCAGCCAATGGGCCATATCCACCTGGCACCCGACGATGCATAAGTGGGTTTTGGGTTGCAGTTTGGGCACTCGGTCTCTAAAAGGTTCGCCACTACTGTGCTAGGGAATGGCTTCTTTGGTTCTAGTTTTCCAATCCATGGAGAACCAAGAGCAGAAGACCCAAGAAGGCTCCCATCCCCCTTTTCTCCACCCCCACCTCTCTTCTTGTGCAGACAGCAACTTTGCTTCTAGTGTATTTTTTGCTGGCTCCGGCACTCACTGGATAATAGCACTCCAGAGCTGCCAAGCAGAAAAGCATTATGACCATTTGTACAAGCTTTGGGTAATCATAGATAATTTAAAGGACTATTATACATTCAACTTGTACAGTAGAAGTTCACTTAGTAGCACCAGTTTGATCCAGCAAGTCAGCTCTTGCGAATTATGATTTGCCTTGATTTCCAATTATGCAGCCCAGGAAATTTCACTGAAGCTGCAAATCCCATTTTTGCTTTTGATTACAACTACTGTAACAAGATCAAAAAGTAAAATGATAGACAAGGCTAATCAGTAGCAGTAATGAGAATGATATGTCAAATTTTAATATTTTGGCCAGCCAAAGAGATGATACAGTATGATGCTGGTAAATTACACTCATTAATTTTCCACTTTCATCCCTGCTACCTCATAAATAGGCAATCCGTTTTTTAAAAAACCTTACTTTGAACTATCTACTCCAAACATTGTGTAGGTTTTCCTAGGCCCATTGTTGTAAGCCCCCCAACAATGTTATCATAAAAAAAAATAGTCTGCGTTACAAACTGGATTCCAGACTTATTGGCAGGTAACCAGTTAATAAATTTCTTAACCAGACTGTTGAATAGACTGGCCTATGGTCAAGAGTGATGTCACATCAATTCAATGCACTATAATTGGAAAAATGTGGGTGGAAGCAGCAGGGTGGGTTTTCATAAATAAAAGATTGCATTAGCAATCTCCTGATCTGTTCACCCATAGCGTCTATATTGAATTGTAGTTCTGCTGCTAGTTGGGGTTGATAATTTTGTGGCACCCATTTCCAGATGCATTTAAGCAAAATAGCAATAGACTTATGTACTGTTCAATAGTGCTTTACAGTGCTCTCTAAGAGGTTTACATAATCAGCACATTGCCCCCAACAATTGCGTCCTCATGTAAAACATTAGAAGAAGTCCTTCTAAGAAGACACAATCATAGATAGTTTTTATAATAAAAGATAGTTTCAAAACATCAGATGATTCTTCTAAGAGACTGTGAGGTGCTCTCATGGCTTAGATGCTGGACAAACAACCAGGTACCCTCTCTATTAAGAGAATAAGGGGTTTCCAAGACTGATGTCAAGCTCCATGCACTTGAACAAGATCAAAGTATTAAGATCCTGGAGAATTTAGAAGGCATGAAATTATTTAGAGTTATTAATAGTCTACAGGTCATTCTCTAAGATAATATATCTAAATCAGCTCTCATAGGTGAAAACGCTTATCATATAAATTGTTACATTGTATTACTTTAGTAAAGTTAACCAAAACAAAAATATAAATTATGAAAAATAGTTATATCAGCTATGGCGCCTTTTAGAAAACCTTGTAATAAGTTAAGAATTAAAAATAAAATGGGCTGATTATTTCAAATCAGCCCATGCAAATATAGTCTCATTTCTTGATTTCTATCCATGATTTTCCTTGTGATTATTAAATTCCCAAGACGTATTTCCATCTCCTAATGTTATTTTCTTCATTGCTGTAGAACAGTGGTTCTCAACCTTTTTAATGCCGCGACCCCAACCGGTCGTAAGTCGAGGACTAAACCGGTCATAAGTCGAGGACTAGACCGGTCGTAAGTCGAGGACTACCCAACCGGTCGTAAGTCGAGGACTTTCCCTGCCCGGGAGCGCCGCGCATGCATGGTTCCGCCCCCTGCGCCGGCCGCAGCGTAGCTGGCAAGCGGCAGAGACAGAGCAGGCCGACCACCAGCTGGCCCAGCCCAAGGGAGGTAAGGCACCCGCCGGAAAAGGGGAAAAAATGGCGGACAGCCTTGCTTGGCGACCCCCGTGAAATGGTCGATAGACCCCAAATGGGGTCCCGACCCACAGGTTGAGAACCACTGCTGTAGAACACTCATTATACCAGCTCTCCTTTTCTTCTTCCTCTCTTTAGAACTTAACTTTTACCTGTTGATTCCCAGGACAGTATTTATGCCCTTTTGGGGGTCAGTTCAACATGCCACTTTCAAACACAAGGGCATTCAGCCAATTATTACCCAAAGTTCCAAAAATGTCCTTCCAATCACTTGGCCAGTGACTAGATTCACATGTCAAACCATGTCTGGTTTTTTTTTCAGAATTAATTGAATAAATCATAATTAGCTGGCAAACCATCTAATAGCTCCGGTTACCACGGGGCTTAGGCTAGAGGAAAATCAGGGCTTGGGCAGTTTGGAATCAGGGCTACAAAGCTGATGTGTGGGTGGATATGAGCTACCCTAATAAACACGGGACAGGCAGACTTCACCCTATCTCTGTGAACAAGCCAATAATTCACGTGTCAAATTATATGAATATCATGAGAAGGACATGGCATATAAAATAGTTACCAGGGATGAGAGGATGAACTTTAATTTTAAAAAGTCTCATGTTCCTTTAAAAATAAATATGAAACTATTTGCTTAGGATGATCAAATATGGCAAGTTATATAGAAGAGAGATTGCATCTATTTATGAAGAATGCTGTTCGTTCTTTTAGGCAGAAGAATTTAGACTTTGCTTTATCCCTCCGACTTAAAAGAAATTTCCTTTTTTTAAAACTGTATATGAGCCCAGCTTTATAGGGAACCTGGTTCAAATTCACTATAACTGTTCTCTACAGAAGCTTTTCTACTTTTTATCTGTCTTCCTTTTCAAGTGTAACCTTCAAACAGCTTAACTGAAGCACTGTTGAAACAGATATCCTACATTTGCTGTTTGCACTAATTCAATATTCTCCAGAAGTTCATTTAATCTGGGGAATGGGCTTGATTTTTGCTGCTGCTGGTAGCTATTATAAGGTCATAACCACTGCTGGAAAAAAGCCCTGGAGCTTTCAAAATTTGCTTCGCCAGCTCCACTCCTATATTCAGGGGAGTATCTAAATCTTCCATTTATTTTTAGGACTCATCCTTTGCCCTACTTCTAGCTGCTTTTCCAAAACCAGACTATTTTACAACTAAAAACATGAGGAAAGCTGTTAAAGTGTGTGGCACACAATAACAAAGTCTGCACCTAAACATAGTCACTCTAACAATCACAGCAGCTGACACAAAATACAAAAAACAAAACCAACAAAGTCTCTTATGAGCATTTCACAACTAGCCAATGCACCAAGGATGAACTTTTGATGACTAGATGTTTCAGAGAGGCTTATAACATATTGAAAGTAAGGATTATAAAGTTATGTATTATGTATAAAAGTTCAAAATAGCCTGCAGGAAGATAATAAAGAACTGTCTCCTAAGGGTTGATACTCCACTCATTCAGGATTATGTTCAAGGGTAGACTTGTGTTCTTATCTCCTCCAATCCTGAACCCACTGAAACAAAAAGTAACAATGACTGAAAGATGTTAACATTTAAAGCCTGGGACATAAAGTCTTCCTTTGCAAAATGTAATCCAACAAGACCTGGAAGAATTCCCAGTACTTTTCTCACACAGTGTATGGAAAAGTGTACATATCCTGAGACGTGATCCTGATTCCTTCCTATATATTCTATGGAATGGCCATGCCATAGTTTCAAGCTACAGCAATCTGAGTCAGACCTATTACTAAACATGGTTTACAATCCACAACTATTGGGTTCACTTATCATGCTAAATGAAAATTAAAGCCAACGCATTAGAGGCTTTGTTTTGAAATGGACCAAGAAGCTAGCTTGTGGAGATGTGTATTTACTCTAACTTGTCTTACAAAGAGAATTAACAAGAACCCTTTAATTCTTAGCCCTCTAAAGCTACAAAGCTTTGAGACTAGTAACGTTTACAGGGAGACAGGGAGACCCCATCAGAGAATAATCCTACAATGAAAAATATGTGCTTGACTTCAACTTCTAAAAATAAAATCAGCAAAGGGAAGGAAGTGACTGAATCTGGGATAATACTGATGTGTGTGCGTCTGCGTGTGTGTGTTGTGTTTGGGGAAATGGGAGTGATACAGCTAGGAAACTCCACCCAAGCCTAATCATGTAGCGAATTTCATTTTAATTCTATAAGGAGGATATGCACAAGTTTGTGTGCTTTTTTACCTATGAAGATTAAAAGGGAAAAAACCCTCTAATACTACAACATGATTGTCTTAGGATGAATAATTTTAATCTTTGTGCCTCAGATATAACCTGAGTATCAGTTACAGCTATAGAAGCTTCTATCTTTCTAAAGAGCATTGCAATTTGTTTATTTATTTATATATCACACTTCATAATCACCCATCTTTCTCCCTTAATACTTTTTATTAGTATTACCACATAAGCCACAATGCAATATGTTTTTTCTTAAAACCAGCATTATTCATCAATTACATTCATATATAATATACCTAATTACAACTTCAAGGTTCTTAAAAGAGATTTTCCTCCTTAAAAATAACAATAGAAAACTACTGTAAAAAATTAAAGCCAAGAATAACAACATGGGGAGAGAGGACAAAATTGCACTGCATTATAGCAATCACAAACTCTTCTCTTGCATTGGCTTCTGATATTTTTAACATGTCTTGCACATTTGTAAAAGTGATCAAGATCTTTATAAAAAAAGTCTGTATATATGTTTAATACCTTTGAAATTCATATGACAGAGAGAGAAAAAGTAAGGTAAGCCTTTCATAAATATGCATGTATCTCCAATTTCTTAAGAAAACTGCCACTTTTCAAATACCCATGAAGAGCATTTATTTAAAGTATCTGAAAATCAATACCTAGATACCACATAGAGGATATTTGTGGTATTTCAGGACTTCCCAAATCATAGTTTAAGAGCAGTAAGAGAAAGATTACCTTGAATGGGAAGGAAGAAAGGAAAGGATCTATGAATTAAAAAACAATCTCAATTTTATAAAAATGAAATATTAGACAATCAGTCAACACTGCCTACATCCTGATCAAAGTAAATTAAAAGGCTGATTAGCCCATGAAATTATGTGAAAAGCATCATAAAGCATCTTCTTGTTTACAGTGGCTTAACACACCAGAAATCTTTATCACGGAGACAGTCATTTTTGGTGGTGCTATATTGCCAGTTTTCAAAAATGTAAATGTTGCATAAGGATGTTCTTGCCTTGTTCTATTGCAGTGGTGGTGAACCTATGGCACGGGTGCCAGAGGCGGCACTCAGAGCTCTTTCTGTGGGCACACGTGCCGTTGCCCCAGTCTTGCCTCCGTCCACGACCCCCTCACCAGCAACCCCCCTGGAGGAGAGTCGCCCCGAGCGTGACCCACGTGGAGCAGCACAGCCAAGGACATGGCAGCCAGGCAGCGTAGACAAGACTCTGCCCTCACGGCCCAACATGCACAGTTGATGCTGCAGGGCGCGGGCAGAGGGCGTGGCTGCCATGGCGCTGCTGGGCTGCCTGGGCGATCTGCGGCAGGCCCTGGAGGTGGTGAGTGACCTTGCAGGCAGGCAGGGTGGGGCGGGGCAGGGGCGAGGCCAGTTTTTGGACACTCGGTCTGTAAAAGGTTCGCCATCACTGTTCTATTGTATTACTTACTCATTCTTTGGTTTAGTTTCAGTTAACAATGCATGTGGCATTCTTTGTTTCTAGTTTGAGGATGCTTCTCAGAATTATTTTTTTAAAAGAGTGCTTTTGACTCTCATAGCAGTAATTAGTTGCAGCAGTAGAAGAAATCAGCTCTTTTTCGTTTTTCAATTCTTCAGAAAAATAAAACTGAGGCTCAAACTCCTTGAACTTGGAAGTCTTCCCCATTACATTCCATGTACATCATACCTACTGGAGGGGTTCTGAACCAACTTAAAAGAACTTGCTGCAATCTTATGGGCATCCTTCCTGTGATCTACCATTTAGGATTAAATCCTGGTAGAGAGTATAATGATAATCAAGCCTTATTAAAAATCTAACTACAATCTGAGATACACAAGAAATAACTAAATGTATTTATCAAGAAGAAGAAAAACCAGCAAGCAAGAAGAAAATGAATCCTGTGCGAACACACTGCGGTATTTTGGTCTCAGCGTTATTTTCAAAAGTTCTGGGGTGAAAATTGGTTGCAGATATGTATTCTGAATATAATTTTTGTAAACTGAGCAATAAATGATCTTAAAGGATATCTAGTCAATATTAAGAGACCTTACACTGGTAGGAGAACATAATCTTTATTTATCCAGAAATAAATCTAACTGTGCTCAATAGGTCTTATTCATTAAAAATGCTCAAGGTTACAACCTAAGGAAGCAATAACCTCAGCTGTCTTTTACAAATTTTAAACAAGTGTTAGGTAATTCTAAAGTATGCGTTCCAGGCTACAATGCCATTGAGATTTTCTCCTGAGTTGAATCACAACATAGGCATTGTTAAAAATTCTCTCCAGATAAAAGAGATTAGAATATTTGCAGGTGACTCATCTTCCTGTCCTAGCTTTTAGATTTTTACATCAGTGTGGATAATACAAATGAAAGCAAAGAAAGAAAATCTCAATCTTAAAAGGCGGAGGTAAAGGAATCTGAAGATAAAGTGACACCTTCTGTTTAGTTGTGTAACTACATTTACTTTTACATGTTTTAATTTAATAACTAAAAACTGTACCGTATTTCCCAAAAAATAAGATTGGGCCTTATATTAATTTTTGCTCCAAAAAACGCATTAGGGCTTATTTTCCAGTTAGGTCTTATTTTGGGGAAAATACGGTATTAAATGCGTCCATCTGGCTGATGATCTTAACTGGGGCTTATTTTTTGGGTGGGGCTTATATTACGATTGTCCTGAAAAATCATGCTAGGGCTTATTTTCTAGTTGAGTCTTATTTTCTGGGAAACACGGTATGTATAATATGTTTTACAGAAGGGGTGTCAAACTTGATCGTGTCACGTGACATATTTTGACGTAGCATGATGGTTTTTGCCTTTGCGGAGCCGGGGTGCGCAAGACGCATCTGGCCTGCAGGCCACCAGTTTGACACTCCTGTTTTACAGAATATGTCCTTTTAAATATATTAATGCTCCCTCTTCATTTTGCTTGACCATGATAAAAGAAATCAATTCCAAGTGCATAAATGTTATGATTAGAATACACAATAAATTGTGTATAAACAGATTTGTAGCAGTGAATATGATCCTAAAAGCAATTACTATCTTTCATAGCCTATACATTTACTGAGGATTAAACCCTATTGTTGGGGATTTACCTAGGAGGAAGTTCTTTGAATCTGGACAACAAATTTTCAGGTTGATAAACACTGCCATGGATGATAATCTCATTTGCAGGAGCTTAAGTAAAGGCTGAAAAACAATACTCTGATTTTTGAAGAATAAGGAATATCCATTTTTGGAACTACTAAGTCAAATGCTAGCTCCCAGTACAGCCCAAGCTGAGCCTAGAAACAGTCTAGATCTGGTATATTGCATCAACAGTGATATATTTAATGTTCCAATAGAAGATAATATTTGTACTCAGGGGTGAACTTTAGAGTCCTTGGTGCTCTGTGAACTTGGTTGTTTGCTTGCAGATGTTTCACTATCTGACTAGGTTAACATAGTGCTCATCAGTGCTAATGAATGTGAGATTTGCTTGCTGTCTATACATTGTAGCTTGTCCTAGCAGTGTTATTGGAAGTATGGTTTTCTTGGTGAAAGTAGTTCTTTGATTATTGTTTTCTGTTTGATTTGTCTGGTGTTAATCCCTGCTTATCTGGGTGTAGGCTACTGGAGAGCATGTGTTCGAATCATTTTGTTTCCTTTTTAGTTTTTTTTTACACGTAGTCCCCAAGGTACGAGCCTACTAGAGCCTACCCATTAGGCTCCTAATCGTCAAATGAATCAGACTCAATATTACAACATTTTAAAATCAAACTCATTAATTGAATCAAATAGGTCATTAAATGAACAAAGATTTGACATTATTTCCTCTAATGGTTGCCTGAATTTTTCTGCCGTTGCTGCAGGCTGTTTCGAGCTGCAAATCAGCTGTTTCAGGTTTCAGAAACTACAGAATTGTAAATTGCCTCCCAAGCAGGCAGCAGGCTTTTTCTTTTTTTTTAAACCATTTGTTGCTAGGCAGCTCAAACTTCTTCAGAGAGAGGGTGGAGAACTCTCCAAATTGCAGTTGCCACTTAAGTAAGTAACTTTAGCTTTAAGCATCTCCAGGCAGGCATGCAGAGAGAGATGGGGGTGGAGTTTACAGAACTGTCGGCTTGCAACAGTTACTGAGATGGAAGGGACCTTGAGGTCATCTAGTCTAACCCACTGCTCTCACAAGAGTGTACAGTACTGTACTGTATTTCTGATAAAAGCCTATCCAGTCTCTTCTTAAAAACCTCCAGTGAGGGAACATCTACAACTTCTGGAGGCAATTTAAATTTAAAACTTTTTTTTTAAAAAAAACACTGCCCCTGATCAGCACAAGCCTCTCCAAGCAAAATCCAAAATGGGGTGGGGGTGGGGATTTCCTTCCAGTAAGTGTCAGCAGAATCTCTAGTGGGTCTGTGCTAGGGAGAGTAACAGCAGCAGCCACATGCTATAAGTTTCAGGCAAATGCAAACAAACAATTTTGCAAAGTACTGTACTTACAAACACAATACAGTACAGTACTATAGAGCAGGGGTCCCCAACCCCTGGTCTGTGGACCGGTACTGGGCCGCAGCATGCCAGCAACTAGTCCGCACAAACAAGCAAAGCCCCATCCGTAGGATGCAGGCAACACACAAAACCACGCACCTGTGGTCCACGGAAAAACCTCTCTCCACGGAACCAGTCCCTGATCCCCAAAAGGTTGGGGATCTCTGCTATAAGAATATAGAATATTTTAAAATACTTAGAGAAGTAATTCTCTCTACAGTACTGAAGTCCTCAAGCCCAGCAAGCAGCAGATCTTCCACACAGCTCCAGGAAAACAAAAACAAATGGTCGGTGCCAGGTGCGAAAATTACCGGATCTTGTTTGGCCATGTGACAAGGCACAAAAAAAAACCAAAAACCCACCAACCCACTTCCGGCTTCTCATAGGCCCGAACAGGTCCAGGCAAGCCACAGAGTTAAAATGGCGGCTGCAGCAGCCAAGACTAAATCCAAGTCACATGGCTACAGAGGCCCTGTTTTTGATCGCAATTTTGAATTTCTAATGTAAGTACCCTTTCTGAATAACCTCGTTTTTGTGAAATCTCGCTAAATAAACACTTGTATCTGGGGGATTACCTGTATTGTCTCTTTTAAACTCTAAACATGTGTTGGCCCAATTACCATCGTTAAGCAAGAATTACCGTATCTATACTTCAATTGATGCAGTTCCAAATTATATTTCCATTCTTTACAGTCATATATTGCTACCTCACATTCAGTTTGCAATCAATTACTATTCTGTGATCTTTTAGAAGCCACATATCCCTCCCCAATACTTGTGCACTTGATCTTATCAAACAATCACATTTATCCTGTCTACTTTATTTTTCTTATAGGAAACTCCTCAGCCTCATATTCCCAGCCAATAAAAGTACTGTGCAGTTTCTTTTAGTTTTTCATAAGTAGAACTTATAACACTATGATTCTGAAACATATGGTGCTTAACAATGCTTGGAAAGGCTATGGGGGGAAAAACTAGTAGGGAAGTGACTTTGGGGGGATAAATAGAGCCAATAAGACAGGTTGTAACATGCAGCAGGTATTCTATAAGTGAAGCAGTTAATATGTTGATCAGATGAAATGTCTGGATAGATTCAGCCCTGATTTTCATTAGGCGAAAACAGCTGTTAGATGGGTGTATCTGTTTAAATAACCTTCTGAGTCATTCTGTTCTATATTTTTCTTTAGCTCTAAAATTCTCAAGCACCCAATGAAAGTCATAATAGTTTATTGTGAATATTTAGTCATAATAACTTTATCCGAAATTGCTATGAGGGGGTAGTCTTCAATTGATTATTTTCTTCCATTACTTAATTGCATAGCCACTTCAATTCAAGTGAATTCATTTCGGTTTCTTTCTGTATAGTAATACAGTGCTTTTCAACATTTTCAGATTGTACCACTTTTAGGATATGACAATATTTGAGTACCACCAGTGCTTAACGAGGTGACCCCCCCAAAAAAGTTGAGTACTGGTTTTAATTTCTTTGGTGGTAGTTCCTTTGCTGAATCACTTTCCCTTTGCACCGATGAACGTATGACAAATTTATCCATATTTATTAACATGCACCACTATCTTGATGATCAAGTGGCTGGTCAGCCCTTCTTCCTCTCTCCCTCTCCTCTCTCTCTTTCACAGCCTATTCCTTCATTGATCCCTCTGCTTCTCTCACAGAAGCCTCTCCTCTTCTATTCTCTTTCTTCTCACTGCTTCTCTCACAGAAGCCTCTCTTCTTTCTCCTCACTGCTTCTCTCACAGAAACCTCTCTTCTCCTCCCTTTCTTCTCACTGCTCCTCTCACAGAAGCCTCTCCTCTTCTCCCTCTTTCTCCATCCCCTTCTTTTTTCCCCCATCATTTCTTTTTCTCTCCCTCTCCGGCCAAAACCTTCTCCTTTTATATCTTCTCCTCTCTCTCTCCCCTCCCTTTCTTTTTCTCTTCTGGGTCTGCCACCCTCTGGGGCTTAGGGAGAGCTCCAGCATCCCTCGCTACCGCCCATTGCACACAGCGCTGATCAGCTGGAGCTGCGCACCCCGATCCTGGGGCCTCTGCAGCTCTAGCTGACTCTCTCATCCCATGGCCTATCTGCTGCTCCTGGTGATAATAGAGGCTGCCGGAAGCGCCGATCAGCTGGAGCCCTAAGCGCTGATCCTGGGCCCTCAGCAGAGCCCCAGCAACACCGCAGCTCCAGCTGACTCAACCCTGGGCCTGTGTGGCGCTGCCACCATTTCAGCCAGGTGCTGAAGTACCACCACTTGAAAAGCCTTGTAGTAATACATCAGATATTGCACTTGTTAATTGCCCAGCACATTTTAAAAATCAATTTCAATCGGTTATTAGGAAAAAAACTGAAGATGGTAAACATGTATCGAATACCTAGGAAGAACTTCTGTTGTTAAAGGTATTCCTTTCTGGGTGTGAGAGAGACCATAAAAGTGTTTTCTCTCCCTCTCTGTGCATAAAGAGCATAAAGGTATTTCTCTGTGTGTGTGAGAGAGAGAGACAGACCATAAAAAAATATGCCTCATGGAAACATAAAGGAAGAAAGACTGTGGCTTTAGAAATGCCGTTTCATATTAGCATATTTAATCAACAGATAAATAGTTAAAAACCTATCTCGTTCATCCATTAAGATGGTTAACTTTCTGATTTGGAAGAATCAGAAAAATGTTACCTGGACTGAGGTGCGTGAAAGATCCAATGACAAAATCCAGTGTGGAAACAGCCAGTAGAAAGAGAAGTAGTAGCTGGAGTCGTATTATCCATTTCACCCCAGCCAGGTTAATTCCAAGCAAGGCCAGCAGAACAACAAGGGAGATGCCTCTGATTGCCCAAATGTTAGTGAAGTTCAGGAGGTCAGAGATGGATTCAGCAAATCCAGTAATGTACATAGCACCTGCAACACACTGAAGAATATTTTCACCCGTGAAGAGGCTAAGCAGTTTGAACTGGAGGACAATGAACATGTTATTTATTTTTTGCCTAGAAAATCATTATTTGGAAGCTCTGCCACTCAGACTTCATTAGGAGGAGAAAATTCAGAGGAGGATACAAGATTCTCAGGAAGGTTAAAGGCCTGCTGTTGGCTCTATTAATAACAACACTGAGAAAGAATAATAAATTAGAGTAGTGTTAACAAGACAGGTCAAGTGAATCTGATTTTTTGTTTTTGTTTTCTTTAGGAAAGAGACTTGTGCCTTGGGCATTAATAACAACTACAAAGGTTGATTCCAGATTCTGACCCAAATATGTCCCTCTATCAACTGCACAACTCATGGTCAAATGGATTTCTTACCCTCATCCCATCACTGGAGGGTATCCAAAAGATTGTTTGTACAGCAGGAAGAAGAGGAAGTCCTTTGGCACAAGCAAACAGTAAGTACTGGTAGTTTGTAATAATAATCATTTGGTATATAGATTTAAAAAAAAAAAAAAAAAGTGGTGCTCCTGGAGAACATGATATATACATGGTCTGAAAGTTGACTCTGGCCAAACACTGAAACTCACTGAGGGAAAATATTTCTCTCCCTGAATATCACTCACAATATTGTATGTTGTAAACAAAGGCATCTAGTGGAAATGAACTACCCAAGGCTAATCAGAAGCCTATTTTAAACAAACAAAAATATAAAAAACCATTCTTTGATATCTTCCTAGGTGTAGTAATGTTTGATAGATGTTAATGAGTCAAGTTGATTCACTTTCAAAACCAGGAAGTACCAATTAATATAGTAGAATGGTTTTCAGAATACGTTAATTACATCTATGCATAAAATATTAGGATGCTTTGAAGAACAGCTCTTCTTCTTGGCCACTACAATTTTATTAAATTATGGCACTAGAATATTTTGCTAAAATTCAATTGATTCTTAAACTCTATAAATCTAGTTCTCAAGTTATGCCAATGGTATTTTTTTAAATAAATGTAGCAGCATACACGTGAACAATATTCTAGTAAAGAGTCACAGCTTTTGTCATCTTTGAAAGTGTTAGTTATATAGGAATCAATGATAGATTTCTGTGTGGCACTAATAATAACTGTTTCTGCATTTAAATATTCTGACATGAGCACTAATTTCATGGTTGGTGCTGAACATAATTAAAGCCTCAGAATAAATTGGAATAAATAGACTAAGCATCTGAAACTAAACAGATCTGGGCCTCATATGTGGTATGAATAGGAAACCAGAGTAAAATGTATGCTCATTTAGTTTTTTAGTAGAAGAAAGATGAAGTATTAGACTACTATGAACCTGCCTATCACACATTTTTTGAGTGGGTGGTTACATTTGGAATTTTAAGAGCATGGTATGTAGGTATTGCTTATCCTCAAAAAGGCTGCCATGATGGGTGATGCAAGTTACAACATTAAAGATTTACCAAAAGACAAAGTAGTGAGACTATGTCCTAGCTTGACCAAGCACTCAGATGAAGCTAGCTAATGATTGGTAGTATATTCACAGAGAAAGGAAGAGACATCAACAAGCTTTTAAGAACAACAAAGCATGACCAGGACCCTGGAGAGCTCACTGCAGGAAGTTAAAAGCTAGGTGAAAGCAGTTGCTCCATACATTGCCAATGTTTAACTGAAGGCTTAGGAAGGCTGGAAGGGTCATCCTTTGCTTAGTAACTTAAAGAACCTGTGGCTCTATCTGACATCTGAGAAACATGCATTATCAGGTGAGTCAATGTAGAGTTTCAGAGCTTCTTCTGAATTGGGCTGACATGGAATTCATCATCCTACTCAGTAGCTTCTTAAAAATCTTGCTGAGAACCTGACTTCGGGACTGCCGCAGATTATTTCTTTAAGCCTTTGATATAAATTACCAATGAATACTGAATTATAGTTGCTCACTGTTTTTATTCAAAAAAATTCCCACAGAATCTAAGTGAGGCATTCATGTAAATAAAAATTAGACTGAAGTGACGCTTTGCAACATGCTAGCTTCCTATTTAATTTTAATTGAATATTTTTTTAAAAATCAAAAAGTAGAAAGAAACTGGAAGTGCCAAGGCAAATGTTTAGTACAGTGGTAGTAAATACCACTGTACTAAATAAAAATGCTGACTAACTAGATTCAATTTTCAAGCAGGTCACCAATAATTAGAATTTTTTGGTGAAAAATTATTGTAAAATTAAGTTTTGGAGATACAGCCTAATTTTTAAACATCTTAATTTGGATGTGCTTCATTTCATTTGAGTTTTAATTTTTGCATTTAAATTTCATTTTGTGAAGACTTTGGGATTTAGCAGATAACGTGATATACTTTTAAATTTTTCAAATGCTCCTGCAGGACATTTCTTTGAGCAATACCTGGTATCTAAGGCTTGGGGTAAGAATAATCTTAAATTAAAAAGCATCCCATGCACAGAATCATACACAAATCCCCACTTTACTTTCCAGGCTACCACAGAATTTTCAAAGAGAATGTAGCATTTGATTCATACCACATCCAGGCAATAAAGGAAAACTGTACTTTAGAAAGGCATATACAGTACATACTGAAGCAACATTATCTTTCATCACAGCCCAGAGTTTTCAAACCAGTACTCCTTTTTTGGAATATATATCTTCTCAATTAACACAACAGAATTTGCAGTTTGGATATTTTTGCCCTGAACATAAAGGGAAAAATGAATGGGGAAAATTATATTAAAATATATATTCAAAAAATAAGCATTCTTACCTGACCAAAAATATAAAGTAGGCCAATGGTGCCTCCAACCTGACCTCCAAGGACAGTAGAAATCATTGAATAGACTCCTCCATTTCCGATGCTACATCGTTCACAAACCCCAATGCCAGATAGGACGGTTATTAAGGCCACCAAAATGACAAAGGACACCAAAAACATGCCCATTAGAATTCCAGTGTTCCCCTGAAATGAAAGCGGATGGTTGAAGCAAAAAAAAGAATACGATGTTTAAATTAATAACCACACTAGGAGCAAACCACTGGGTGAAGATGGCTGATATATAATCCATAAGTGAATTCACTGAAGTTACTTCAAACAGAAAGACTACTGTTTGTTATTAATGAATTAATACCTAAGATTAGCTTGTGCACTGATCCCATGGCACTTCTACTTGTACTGAATTGTATTTTGGTAATGAATTGGGATGTTCAAAGTGGTAGGGAATTCTTTGAAGACTAATTGAGAAATATGTCATCTGCTGCAACTATCCAGAAAGATTACCTTTCCTAAGCAAAGGAAAGAAATTATTTTTTTTTAACATGCAACATTTAATTCTTCTGAAAATCATTCTCATGACCAAAACAGCAATATGGGATACGCTTAGTTTTTCAGAAATAATCAGATACGGCAAGACCCGCTCTGCATCTTTCACAGACATCAACTTCTAAAATTAGGCACAGCGCAGATAAGATTTTTACGTTGTGATCTTTGGAGGGTTAGATAAGGAAAGGAACAAGTTCCTGTGTTCTTCTATTTCCACATTTGTATCCTCAGAGGGACTTCCAAGTATTGCCAGCATGTGGATGTAAATAAAAAAAAAAGTGATCTCAAACTTTTCCTCTGAGCTTTAGAGATCCCTATTGTGAACAAATCCGAGCATTTTGCTTCCTTCAGCTCTTCTTCAAAGCATTCTCTGTGTTGCTTTTATCCAGCAGGCGTGGTGTTCCTTCCTGTAACTGCTCTCCAGAAGGGGAAGTGATTTTAAGCCTTTTGGCTAATTGTTGCTTTGTGCAGAGTATATAAGACTATACTTATATCATCAACATATTTAAGTTGCCTATTTGAAATATATATCTAGTATACATAACCTAGTGCTTTCTAAAATAAATAAATAAATAAATAAATAAATAAATAAGGCAAGCTACAACAATGCTTTGCTTTTCAAAAATAGCCCTTTAGGGAGGGAGTATAAAAGGACTATATGCCAGCAGATGTGAACATGCTGAGTCCTGGCTCCAGTTCTCCTTGATCTTCTGCAGCTGTCATCTCTAACACAGCAGGGTAAGAAATTGAAACAGAATTTCGTGAATGCAGCTGCATTCTGGGTAGATATTGGTTAGCAAAAAAGATACAGAAAAGAATAAGATGGGATCCAGCAACAGAAGTAATAACTTTGAATGGAGGCTTGTCAGAAAATCAGAAAAATGACTTTTATAACAATGAAAGAAAGAATATAATTGGGCCCATGCATTTGCTAATCAATGGTTGCTTAACTATGGTTCATGGAATAAACCACAATTAGTTGGATTTAGAAAACACAGGAAGCCATAGAATAGAGAAAAACAGTAAGACCATCCAGGATGGAAATATTTCAAGTAAGGATGAGCCAGCTCAGCTTCTGCAACTTGCAGTGAAAAATTTGTGATCTTTTTGGATCTTGTGAGTCCAATGTAGAAACTCGCATGTTCTTGGAAATAGGAGTCTTATATGAGTTTATTTATTTTTTAAAATTTATTTTCACAGCAGGCAATTATTTGTAGTATTTTGGAAATGCAAGTACCACCATCAACAACAGTGCTTTACTAATACAAACCCTAGTTTATCCTGGGTTGCATTGTATCCGTCAATTTCAACAGGACAGCCTACCTATCAAACTCATATGTTTCAACTTTTAATTTGAGCCATGCATATCAATAATTCTGGCAAAATATTTAATAAAATCAGAAAAAATGTTGCAAAAGAAAATGATTTTTTTAAAAAAAAATATGAGTAGGATTACTGTTTTATAGCCGTTACCTGAGAAGATATCAATTTTTTTAAATATCTGGAAGAATGTCACTGTGGCAACATGTTTCACCTGAACTGTCATTTTAATCAGCTTCATTACAACTAATCCAAGATATTTTATTGCTATTTTTACATTCATAGAAAAATACAGAAGAAAACAAAATATTAACACAGCTATAAGAACTCATCGTATTTTAATTTGTGAGTGTTTGAATGTTGAGAAAAATGGACATTTCAGTTTTATCTATCTTTTGGAAGTGGATACTGGAGCTGCAATATTATGCAGCTTATTCTGAACTAGTTTTGAATAATTTCAGCAAGATTAATTTTTTAGAAAACCTGGTAAAAACTAAAAGAAAGCTAGGGATGGATGTTGTAGCAAAGTCTGATGATTTTATATGATGATGAGTGAGACAAACTGGGTTATTGAAAATACAATGTTTACTGGAAACCATTAGCATCATTACTAGGCGTGGGTAACAGTAAGAATTCTTTTGGACACACCAGGCAAAAGTTCTTTGTTTCCTACAACTATTAGCTGTAACAGTGGTAGAGATATATTCTGGTGAAGTATTAATCTTGTTGCTACTAAATATTGAGAATTTAGCAGGTTGTTACTACCAAATGAATTCAACATTTGGTAATATCAGGGCTGGGTGTTCTGGGGCAATAGAATTTGCCACTTTCAAGGCACAAAACGCTGCTGTAGCTAAATCCGCACAAACCACCCTTTGGCTTTAACACAATAAGCCCAATTCATTATGTAGGGAGTTATATTAAAAGGATATATGTTCCATGCATCTTGTTGACAACCTGGATTGTTCCTCCTGTTACTCCAACCTAAATCCTTGACATTCACAGTATATCACAGCATAGTCCAACCAAAGATTAAATAAGTAAAATAAAAGCCACTTAGAGCACAAATTATTTCTGGGATTCTTGGATGGGGGGGGGAGGAAACAATCCTATTTGCCTCCAGGGTAAAACCTTGATGCTCACAGCACACTGATCTACAATTATCTGATTCTACAGGCAAAAGGGATAAGAAAAATGTTAATCATACAGCTCATTGCTTTAAAAGCCTTCCCCTATTGCATTCTTAATTTAGTTGTAGGATGAGCTGTTTGCCAGTGTTCTAATGATAGATCTCTCTTCTTCATTATGCATTGGTTAACAAGCTATTTAAAAAAGCTCACAATAACTGCAGCTGGAGCAGCTGGTAATAGTTCTGCAGAGGAACATGCATTCAATACTTTTTTAAAAAAAAAGTCTGAGAAAAACCCTTTACTTGAAAAGATGCCTCTTGTTACTGGAATTTGCTCTTTTTTTTTTAGAGAGAGAGGCAATTTTTATACAAGTAGTCCTCACCTTTACGACCACCAATTGTGTTCAGAATTCCCACTGCTCAGCAAGATGGCACACAGCGTTATGACCTATTTTTTGCCATGTTTTGAAAGTGAATCACTGCAAGTTGTTCAGTGAATGATGTGGCGGTTAAGCAAAGTTGGCTATTCCTACTGACTTCACTTATGAGAAATCAGTTGGAAAGGCTGCAAATGATGATCATGTAACTCTGGGATGCTGCAACCAGCATAAATGCCAAGCACCTGAATTTTAATCATAAAATTATGGAGTTGCTACAACAATTATAAGTGCAAGGGACTGTTCTCAGCGTGTTGTAACTTCGAATGGTCACTAAATGAATGGTTGCAAGTCAAGGACAAGCACACACATTGTTTTTAAAAGATCAGCTGAAATGAAACCAGACGGCGCAATAACCTCTATATACTTACAACCAGCCAACCTGTCCTCAGAAAGAGAACTACTCCAAAGATGTTAATCATACAGGAAGTAAAGACTCCATCCCATGTTCCAAAAAGCACTGGTTCCCAAACAAAAAGATGTATTTTCCACCAAGGTTTGTTAGGCGTCTGATAACCCTGAGGGAAAAAAAAAATTGTTAAATTACTTCTAATTTGTCAGTTTCCTAAATAAGGTGGCAAAGCAGTAGAAAAATCCATACCTGCCAGATACCTTGTACCAGAACATGCACATCAAAGTTTTTTATGCCTAAGTTTATATCTAAGTTTGTGATATATTATTATATCATAAGCTATGATTTACCATGGCTTGTTGAACACCCAATAGTGACTGGAGTCACACTTACAATACATGGAATCACACAGGAGCAGCCTCTTTTTGAAGCATTAAAGCAGCTCTGGTTTTTACATGGTTCCCATGTCTTGTGAAACAGCTTTCAATCACAAAATACGTTGATGTAACCATTATGTAGGTAGTCCTCGAGTTACGACCGTATTGGAGCCTGCCCATCATGGTCGTAATTTGTGATGGCTGTAAATAGGATTACCCATGTGGCTTATCTGTTTTTATAACCTTTTTTGTGATGGTTGTTAAGTGAAAACCATGTTCGTTAAACAAATCCATGGTTTGCTATGGGCCATTTTTGTCAAAAAACAATAATAAATGCCAAACCATCATAAAAGGCAGTCATGTCACTGTGGGACTCTATAAACAGCTACAATATAGCCTGGCTGCCGAGCACCGGTGTGATCACGTGACCAGGGAGGGAGGACAACCATTGTAACTACCCGCAAGTAGGTCCATCTTAACTTCAGTCACTAAGCAAGCAGTCAGAAGTCATGGGCTACCTGCAGTTTAGTACCATCTGTGAATCTACTCTATTTCAAGAGAGAATAAATTATGGATAAATTATAATGGAAGTTTTTATGGATGATTATTGCACTGGGATTCTGTCACAAACACAAGATGGCTTCCTTGTGAGATTTAGTTTTCCACATTTTGTTCAGCATTTACACTTGTCACAATTAAGAGTGAGCAGAATCATAAGCAAGAAAATAAAATATTGTACTGATCATAAGCAAGTAAAATAAAATATTGTACAAGAAATTCCTCGGGTGCGATTGGTAACAATCTTTTTTTTTTAAAGATATTCTTACATTTATGATCTAATTATTTTGTAAAAAACCCCCTAGGAATTAGTATGGGCCAATTTCATAGTATATATAAAAAAATCTGTATGAAAAATAGGGAAGAAAATCTTTTTGCAATTAGTCCTTGACTTATGATGGGTCATTTAGCAACCAGTCAAAGTTATAACCTATCTAAAAAAGGGGACTTATGACTCATATCT
Source organism: Protobothrops mucrosquamatus (assembly GCF_001527695.2). NCBI lineage: Eukaryota > Metazoa > Chordata > Lepidosauria > Squamata > Viperidae > Protobothrops > Protobothrops mucrosquamatus. Next base: position 181,116 of record NW_015387118.1, read on the forward strand.
GAAGTTCTGACAGTCAGAGTCATGTGACTGCTCTTTAGAAATTTGGCAACACAAACACATTCATGGCTGTCTGCAGCATCCTGCAGTCACATGATTTGCATTTGGCAACAGTTTTTATTTATTTATTTATTTATTTATTTATTTATTTATTTATTTATTTATTTCAATTTGTATCCCGCCCTTCTCCCGAAGGACTCAGGGCGGCTCACAACATTTTATAAAACAAAAACAAACCCACAAACCCCACCGAATAAAACCAAATTAAAACCAATATTTTAGTGTTGTGGTATTAAAATTTCTAAGAAACCCAATTTAAAAT
>NW_015387118.1:182288-192290 GCF_001527695.2 Protobothrops mucrosquamatus
TTCTGAATTTTCTGTGGGAGACCAGGGAATTGATCTATGCAAGAATTAACCAGGTGTAGTCCTACTTAGCTTCCCACCCCACAGAAAGTCAGCTAGAAGCTGCTACATGCGGAGACACCCAAAAGAGAATGATAAAGAAAAACACTGCCCATCAGTTAGCAGAAGGAAAAGAGGAGCTATGGAAGGAATGTAAAATTGAACATTCTTAGTTTTAGGAAAGAAGATGGAAAGACTTTGTTGAGCATATAGTACAGTGATGGCGAACCTTTTAGAGACTGAGTGCCCAAAGTGCAACCCAAAACCCACTTATGCATCGTCGAGTGCCGGGTGGGTGTGGCCCATTGGGTGGGTTTTGCCAATTGGGTGGGCGTGGCCAATTGGGTGGGTGTGGCTGCAGTGGTAATGGCGGACTGGATGGGACTAAAAAGTTCAATCAATCAATTCCAACTTTGCAAGATCTTTTTTTTTCCCGCAAGTTGAAATTGACTGATAGAATTTTTTTTATTTATTTTTTTGCACATGGCGGCAGAGGCCTAAAGCGAAAAGGTTTTATAAAACCCAGCTGAAAGCCTAGGACTGGGGTGTGCCCACAGAGAAGGCTCTGAGTGCCACCTCTGGCACCCGTGCCATAGGTTCGCCACCACTGATATAGTAGAAGAGCAATGATTTCATTTACTCCTTTCTTATACCTGGAAAAGGAGCTTATGATTTCCAGATATTAACCAGAACTCCAGGCTAGCTGGAGTTGGTTCAGCAACATCCTGATTATCAATTTGAAGCTCAAATCTTGCCATCACCATCCTTCTCATCGGGGCAATATTTCTGCTTATCCTTTCTGCCTTATAGCTGCTTTCCTACAAACTGTATTGCCCACTGAGTTTATCTAGTGCACTAAACTGTGTTGGGTAACTAGGTTCACAAATCATATTGTCTGAGTTCAGGCTTTTCTCGCATATTGTTAAGGTATTCCTGCACTCTGTGCAAACTTCCTGTGAAGCTGAATTGAAGCAGTTAAGGTTTATTGATTTCCTAGTGCTTATTCCCCTCCAGTGGAAAGAAAGAATCTTTGCCAGCCACCACCACCCTTGCTGTTTTTTCAGTGTTACTGAGGCTTCACACAGGGAAGAGAGCAGCAGGGAGCAATGGACTTACAACACAAAAGGAAAAAAATTATGCAAATCAGTTAGGAAAGTAAAATGTCAGGCAGCTTAAAAAAAAAATCCAACAGAAAGCTGTAAGTAGAAATTTTATTTTGCAAAAGCTTCACCACTATTTCCAAAATTCATTTTGCATGGTGAAATGCTTCTAAGAAAAAGCAAAAATAAAATGAATATTTCTAGGCATGACCATTGCAATGCTTTGTGTTCCCAAGGGATTTGTTATGACATTCAGAAAAAAAAGCCTAGTGACACACAAAGAGAAATTCATTTACACAAAGCAATTATTCTAGTATTCTGAAAAAATATGAAAACTGATTCCAACTAATTTTCAAAGGATGGCTGTGAAACCCAAAGTGACGGATGCAACTCATTTTCCTTTAACATTCACTTTAATATCTGACTTCTTTTTCTTTCTCTCCCCATCTGTTCCTAGCTGCCAGGGAACAGATAGACAGTTATTAAAAGTGTAACCTGATTGCTTGCAAAGGGCTTTTGATCTCGGAGCAAGAATTGCCTGTGAGCCAGAGTGTTCTGATGCGCAGCCTTTCTTTAACAGGATATGCACATGAAGTCCATATAAATTTAGTCTGAAACAGGATTATTTCAGGAAGATTAGCTGCCTTGACTCCATATATTATGTAAAACTCCTATAAAACTCAAAGCTGGTTTACATATTACACTAAATTAAGCTTGTGTCAGATGAGTGGTTCTATAAATCATATAAATAAATAAATAATCATATAAATAAATAAATAAATAAATAAATAAGCTATAGCTGATAATGGTTTACAAATAAGTTATAAACAGCTGGTTCTGCTGTACTGAAGCGGGATGGGTTATCAGATATGCACTGGCCCTTCCTCTTAAATGAATGTGTATTCAACTGAATTTGAAAGTGTCTTTACTTATTATCAATAAACTTTTGGAAATCTTTCAAACCATGTGGAGCTCTCATTGAATTGCTGGTATCTTTACAAATGTTCTTTCTACATAAGGTTCTTTTTTTCTCAGGACTTCATCAGACAATAGTTTTACACAGCTGTATTAAAACTTGTTTTCTTTGTTCAACCAGCTGTTTACTGTAACTTCAATCTTGTATTGTTTGGTTTATCTTTTATTTGGGTTCAGCCTCTAATTTGGAAATGTTGCTGACATTTTTATTTGTGGGGGATTTTATGTATATGTGGTAATTTATCATTGCTGTCCCATTCATATATACAAATAAAAATATACACATCTGCATTTAGCTTTATTATGGTGCACCACTGAAGTCCCAGAGCAAACTACTAGCTGGTAAAGGCCAGATTTCTCTGAACAACTGATTGGGAATGAGAGGCCAGACATTCATTTTTGGCAATCTCTTTTCATATTCATCCTTAATAACTTTTCAAAGTTTGTTCCATAGGTTCTCTGCTTGTCTGTCAAAGAGATTCAGGATATCAAAGCAACTCCTAAATCTGCAGATTAAACATACCTATCTCTTTAGCTGTTATTCAAATAACTTGGTTTCTGATCCTCTCACCATCTTGCAGCCCTCCTCCAAACACCCCAATTTGTCACTGCCCTTTCTGAACTACAATACACAGAATTAAATACAAGGGTCTGTTCAAGGCACAGTGACATAATTACTTCTTGTGATCTGGATTCTGTTTCCATTAATACCTCCTAAAAAAGCAAGTGCATCACATTGCTGGTTCATACTTACCATGTGAACTCCTAGAACACCCAGATTCTATTCATTACTGCCAAGCCAGATCTTCTTCCCCCATCTGTACTTGTACCTTTATTTATTTTTTTCTCCTCACATGCAAGATTTTATATTTATCTGTGTTAAATTTAATCCTGTTTGCTTCAACCCACTGTTCAAACCTGTCTAGAAGTTTTTAAATCTTCTCTTCTAAAGCGTTGGCAATTTCTAGTTTTGTATCAACTGCAAATTTGATAATCATTTACTCAACTGTTATTCATCCAGGTTATTAATAAATTGTTGAATAGCACAGAGCCCAGGGCTGAGTCCTGTTGCATTCAACACAGTAGAACTTTCCAATGTCAAGCCATTTATTGAGTATTTCTGAGTGGAATTATTCAGCCAATTATGAATCCATTACAGTCCTATCATTGGGAGCGTTCTACCATTTTATTAATGTCAAATGCTTTGATGGGATCAAGATATGCTTTGTCCACAGCACTTTCCCCAATCTAATAAGATAATATGTCAATCAAAAATGAAGATAAGGTTAATGTGGCATGACTGTTTGTGCAAAATTCTTGCAGGCTCTTTTTAATCGTTGCATTGCTCTCCAAGTGCTCATAAATATGCTCTTTAACAGTCCATTCAAGGACCTTGTCTACAACGGACTTAATATTAATTTCTCTGTCCTATGTACAAAGGTGGTAGCCTGGTGAGATTAGGCCTGTCTTGATTTCTACTGCTGAGAAGCAAGCATAATCTTGAGATGCCACTTTATCATAATCTGGTCTATATAGTTATTAAATCTATTGCTTAGGCATGACCAAAAATAGTACACCTATTTATTACCCAATGCTAGGGCTATCACCTGGCCTGAAAGATGTATCTCTCTGCTGTTATCTAATGGTCTTAGGAATTTCTGCAGTCTAATGAAAAAACTGGCTAATCTGCAATGTGAAAAGAGTTTCATATCCATATAGTGATAAAGAGAGAATGGCCTTAGATCAAGATACAGTAATCAATGGCTTTTCTGATTTGAGCTCAAAGATGCTTGTAGGAAGCACACCACAATAATAATGGGGGACTTTAACTACTTTGACATCAACTGGGAAACATACTCTGAACCTAGTGCAAGATCAGACAGATTCCTGACAAGCCTAGAAGACAACTTTGTCTCCCAAAACATAGAGAAAGCAACGAAAGGGTCAGCCATACTGGATTTATCACTAACAAAATTCTCACTAAGAGAAATGAAATTATAGAAGCGGTTGAAATTACAGGAACCTTGGGAGAGAATGACCATGCGATATTGGAATTCAACCTAATACAAGCACAAGGGAATTGAAAAAAAAGTCAAAACTTTAAGAACATCTGGAGAAATAATCCGCATAGGTAATACTGAGCCTGACAGATCAGTGCTTGTATGGATCAGAGCTTAGTCCCGGTTACAGAACCAGGGGACCCTGTCCAATGAAGTTGCCAAAATAGTGAAGAAGTTAACACTGCTAAAAAAAAATAAATTCCTAAGTCTTATGTGCTGTATTTGCTTGTAGTACTGTATGTGATCATAGGCAAAAGCATTCACACAGATGAGTGGTCAAGTTTGTTACAGACAGCGTGTGCACAAAAGGCAATCATGTTCTACTCCAGCGGCTGCCAACCTTTTCTATACCCCTCACCCCTAGAAGGCTTCTGATATATTCTCGCACCCCTTATAAAAGTTCAAAATAACAGCAACAAATTATGCATATATACACTATAATTTTTAAAACCCCAGGTTTTCGCACTCCCTGGAATATCGTCTCGCACCCCTGGTTGGGAACCCCTGTTCTACTCACTACATTCACCCTCCCAGCCTCCCTAAAAAATCTTACAGACCCCTAACTTCCCAGCTTACAGGGCTGCCTGCAGCCTTGTTCATTTTAAGGCATTTAAGAACAATTAACCAGTGGAACAACCTGCCTCCAGAAGCGATGAATGCTCCAACACTGGAAGTTTTTAAGAGACTGGACAGCCGTTTGTCTGAAATGGTGTAGGGTTCCTGCCTGGGCAGGGGGTTGGACTTGATGACCTCCAAGGTCCCTTCCAACTTTATTATTATTATTATTATTATTATTATTATTATTATTATTATTATTATTATTAACTGCTATAGGGTTTCCTGCCTGAGCAGGAGGTTGGACTAGATGACCTCCAAGGTCTCTTCCAACTCTATTATTGCTATTATTGTTATTTAAATAATAAAATCTTCAATAAAATCTTCCAGAGCCATGGTTACTGCACTTTCAACTGCTTAGACGGCAGTATTTCTCAACCTGGGCAATTTGGAGATGGCGTGGACTTCAACTCTCAGAATTCCCTAGCAAACTGTACTGGCTGGGGAATTCTGGGAGTTAAAGTCCACACACCTCCAAGTGGCCAAGGTTGAGAAACACCGGCTTTCAGAGTAACAAAATACCGCCTAATTTTCCAAGTGAGCGTTTGAGAGGCAGGCGTTTCAACTACACACTGGGAAGAGGCGGGCGAGAGTTCGCCCAACGCAGATACCGAAAGGGCCGGAGAGACCCGTCCACACGCGCGCAGTCACTCACTCACTCACTCACTCCCGAGCCTTTCCCGTGTGGGGTGGAGCCCCTTTGGGCGGGCTCGGTTCCTACCAACCGTGACGAGGCAGCCGGCCAAGAAACAGACCCAACCTACGCTGCAACGTCGGCGGCGGTTTCCGGGATCCTGGAGCCACCTGGATCCCGGCTGCCCATCTTCCCTCCCCTCCTGTTTCAGAGCTTTTCCCAAAACGAGGGAAACGCGCCTCTTGCTTGAGTCTTTCCCGCTTTTGCCCCATAGACGCCGGCCTCGCTCCCTCTTCAGACGGGCGCGAGGGGCAGTTTTCCCTCGGCGTCCTTCTGCAATCCCGCTCCCTCCTGCAATCCCGCCGCCCGGGACTACCCTAATTAGGGGGGGGGGTCCCAGCGCTCACCTGTCGCCTTCTGCCCCGGGTGCAGAAAAGCCGAGGCAGCCTCCTCGCCTCATTTGCTGGGCAGTCTGGATTGCCTCCCTCCTGGATTGCCACGTGGGCTGGCCTGTGGGTGGCTCTTGATGGGGCAGGAAGGGCTATTTCCAGGATGTTTGCTCTTATTTTGGCCCTCCTCCTCCTCCCCTTTCTTTCTTTCTTTCTTACCTTTTCTGGGGACTTGCCAAGAGGAATATTTAAGCCTCTTCCTGGGGTTGCTGAGGAAAAGAAAGACTAGGGGGTAACGGGATAGCAGTGTTCCAATATTTGAGGGGTTCCCACAAAGAAGAGGGAGGGGGGGGTCAAACTATTTTCCAAAGCACCAAAAGGCGAGATGAGAAACAATGGATATGGAAACTAACCAAGGAGAGAAGTAACCTAGAGCAGGGCTTTTCAATCTTTTCACCCATTGTATCACTTTTAGGATATGGCAATATCCGAGTACCACCAGTCGCCTAGCAAGGTGTCAAAAACTTGACCCCAAAAAAAGGAAAAAAGTGATAAAGCACAGGTAGTCCTCGACTTACAACAGTTCGCTTAGTGACTTGCAATGGCACTGAAAAAGTGACCCCCAAGCCACAGCCGAGCAAGACACCTGCCTGCCCACCCAGCGGTGCTCTTCCTCCTGTCTGAGGTTTCCATTGTTGTGAGCATTTCGGTTGAGGATTGGCAGCGGGGGTGGGGTGGGAGGGTGTTTGGTTTTTATTCCCCCCCCCCCCGTCTGCTGGGTGGTTGCAGCAGGTTTTGGTCACTTCACGTGACCCTGGGACACTGTGACCGTCATAAATATGAATCAGTTGCCAAGCATCTGAATGTAAATCACAAGACCCTGGAGATGCTGCAACATTCCAGCTGATCGGCGCTTCTTCTGGGCTTAGCAGAAGCACCAGGATCAGTGCCAAGTTCCAGCTGGAGCCTGGTGCTGATCCTGGCGCTTTCGCTGAGCCCTGACAGCCCTGCAGCTCCAGCCATCTCTCGCTCAGGCTTGTGCGGTGCTGCCACCGGTTCAGCTCATTCCCCTCTCCCGTTACCACTTTTCTAGGATGTTCGCGTACCACCTGCCAGGTGCCAATGTACCACAGGTTGAAAAGCCCTGACCTAGAGCTAAGGAGAAATTTCCTAAAGGTGAGAGCAATCAACCAATGGAACAGGCTTGCCTTGAGAAATTCTGGGTGCTCCCATCATTGGAGGCTTTCAAAAAGAGACTGGGACAATCATTTATCTGAAATGGTAGAAGGTCTCCTGCTCGAACAGGGGGTTGGACTAGAAGGTCTCCAAGTCCCTTCCAACTCTTATTATTCTATGTTCTAGGAAAGACCACACACCCTTCATCTGACAGATGGCCCAATGGCTGCTCTTGAACATCTTGGGGATGTGCATTATGGTCTGGGAGTGAGGAGAAAGGTTATCTTAGTTTTGGAAATGAATTAAAAGATGAAGAAAAAGAGCCAAACTAAAACTTTTCCAAGGGGCAACTCTTGAGTCGGAGTACAGGTAGCCCTTGACTTAAGACCACAATGAAGCCCAACATTTCTGTTGTTAAGCAAGGCAGTTAAGTGAATTTTGCTCCATTTTATGACCTGGGACAGTGCAGCCATCATGGCAGTTGCCAAGTGCCCAAATTTTAATCACGTGGCCATGGTGATGCTGCAACAGTCATAAGAGTGAAAAACAGTCATAAGTCACTTTTTTCAGTGCTGTTGTAACTTCAAATGGTCACTAAATGAATGGTTGTATGTTGAGGCCAATTTCAAACAGATAACCTTGAACCACAGTTCTTTAGAGGGAAGGAAATGCTTTTTATACTTCAGTTAATCTTTAAATAAATAAATCCTGTTATTAAACATTTTGTGGCAAATAATGTTCATTGATGTATTATTAATGACTCAGCAAGGGCACCGAATATCTGGAATATTTATAAAATCTGATTTTGTAATTGGGTTTTGTTGTTTTCAAGGGTGCATCTGGGGGGTATTTTCACAGCAACTGATGTGTATGGAAGGAGAGGGGGAGACAATGGAGGCTGAAGTAGATAAAATATTCAGTTATGTAGATTTCTTTTAGTAAATCACTTAATAGAAACTGGATTTTACATTTCAGTTGTATAGGTAACCAGAAAAAAAACGGAAAGCCAACGTCGTACAGAAAAGGATCGTACTTTGACACTGTCTTGGGTATTGTGATAAACTTTAAGAACTTTACTGATTAATTAATCAACTGGTCTCTTTTTGTTGCTGTTAACTAGCTTTGAATCCTGAAATTCCCATTTCTCAAAAGAGGCAAATTCACTATATTCTATTCTTGATTTTCTCATTAATTCTTAGAATCAGGGCTTTTTTTGTCATAGAACACCCAGAACGGAGTTCCGGCACCTTTTTGGGATGGAACCTTGTAGGGTAGGCAAGGCGGGTTGTATGACGTGTGTGAGTTCTGGCACTTTTTTTTTTTTTACAAAAAAAAGCACTGCTTAGAATAGTCTGTTTATAGCATAGAAAAATGAGAATTGGTAACTTTAAGCATTGTTAAGCCCTTAATGAATTTATCCAGGCTGTTGCCAAAGTTAAGATATATAAAATGATAAAGACTTCCCACAAATGCCAGATTTTATAAATATATTGTGTATCACAGACAAATATTAGCTGAAAGAGAGATGGTTAGTCAAGTATTTCCTAAGATAATATTTTCCAAATGCGGTTAATGAATACTTTGTTTTGCTATAATGAAGTACAAAAACAGTATTTTGAAATTATATTAGAATATATATTAGAAATTATATTAGAATACATCTACCAGGCTATTAGTAGTTTGTTTTTGTTTCTTTACAAAATATTAGCTATCTTGCTGAGGAAATTAGTTTACTTGTTCTTCAAACAGCTTTGCAGTTTGTTTAGCTTATGCACTGACAGACTGTCCAATTTTTCCCCCTATTGCATAGAGGAAACTTGAGTTAAGCACATCCTGATCTCATGTAAATTGTCTCCTGGAATAAAGAATGCTTCCAAGGCATTTTAAGGGTCTAATAGGAATTGCTAAGATGGTTTGCAGTAGAAAAAAAATTAAAGACCACAATCAGTGGCTAAGCACCGACAACATAAGGCCCACCCACTTTGAATGATTTTTTTAGAATCATGAAGAATGCAATTCACAGTTCTAAGTGATAGTTCAAGTTGATCTGAAACTTTGATGGCAGAATATTTGACAAAAGTGATATCCAGATGGCACAGAATTGTATTTTGTTCATTATTTATTACAGTTTTCCTAATCCCCCTTTACAGTCCAGATTTTCAGAGCACATTGCCAAGTGTTTCTAATCATGACAAAATAGCAGTAACTAGAACACATGCCAGCTTAAAAGCATTAAAAATGGTTAAAAAAAATCATCAGAAAATATAAAACTCCTGGCCAAATGAAAATATCCCCTTGTGCAGAAAAAAAAAATCAGAATGAATGAGGTTCCTTGGAGAGGGAATTCTGCAACTGCAGAGGTCAGGAGAAAATATTGTTCTTTTCTGCTGCCACCCATTTTCTCTCACACACCTTGCTCCTTCTGACTCATAGTTTCCTTCTGTCGTTCCCTGTGTGACTTTCCGGTCTCTTCCTAAGAGCAACCAAGGATAGACAGCTCTTAGCAAGATCTAATTTCATTACTCATAGATCGTAATTAACCGAAGGGTTCCATTGCTCATTCCCTTAAGGTAAGCTGCAGCACCTTGAACTATGTTTCAAATAAAAGTAGTAGGTAAGACTTGAAAATCCTGGCACTGTAATTTACATTCGGGGGGAAAAAAACCATTACAAATTAAAGCATTGTAGATGTTTTGTCTATTAATTAACCTTGTTAACCAGTCAGTTACAGTACAAAGCAGAAAAAAATATTGTTAAAACTGGATATATTAACATCAAAATAAAATAACGAAGGATTAGAAATGTTAAATGTGAATGTTTAGGGCAGCGGTTCTCAACCTGTGGGTCGCGACCCCATTTGGGGTCGCACGACCATTTCACGGGGGTCGCCAAACCACTCCGTCCGCCATTTTTTTTTTGCCCTTTTCCTTAGCTGTGCTACTCCCTGTGCTTGGCGGCAGCCTGAATGCACGAACTTTACCAAATGTGCCCTGCAGGAGGCGTGTGAAGAGCGCAGG